>NW_026440310.1:0-219128 GCF_025698485.1 Gossypium arboreum
ACTTAAACATTATTCGGACTTAACACTCATATCACATTTATAAAACTACAAGTTTAATATACCTATACTTACATTACTTAAACATCAACCCTCAATTTCTTTGACAAAGCACATTCCGGAAATGATAAGACAATATAACAGCCTTTAATCCAACTTATAATTCATTTACATCACATTCCAAGCATTCACTCTATTCTATCACTTAAAATACAAACATTACTCAATAACTTCCTAGTTCAAATTCGCAATTTCACATACACACACAAGCCGATTTCTTTTCCTACCACCCAAACCACCTATATGAACATTTAACTAACTCATACTTCACCCATCCACAATTACTCATTCAAACATGAAGAAGGTAATCAAATTTCTTCACTATCAACCATGGCCGAATGCTTCATTCACCACCCAAAACCAAAATTTTAGCATGGGCTAATTGAAGAATTTAGTAAATAACTTAAGTTAAGCTAAAATCCCAAAATCTAACAAGAATTACTAACCTTGTTTTTGAGCTTAAGATGACCGAATGCCATATCCCCTTCCTTCTTTAACTTTCGGTTCCTAAGGTAGAAGATGAACACCAATATTTTTTTTTCAATTTCCTTTCTTCTATTCGCCAAGGCACCCAAGGATGAGCAACAAATTTTTCTTCCCTTTTTTTCTTTGTTTCTCACGGCAAAAGAGCATCCACACCCATTTTTTCATCATTATCTTTTTTTTCCATTTCTTTATTCTCCTTACATCATGCACTAGGCCAACATGTCTAGGACATGTTTTCCTTGCCCATCACCTAGTCATGGCCGGCCACTCACCTTAGGAAAGGGGTTATTTGACATGCAAGGACAACCCTTTTCCCACATGTATTAATAGGCTACCTTACATTTGCCTAGCACATTTCTAAATTTTCTCACATAAGTCCTAATCACTAAGATTCACCTATAATTAAGCAAAAAAATTCAATAAAGAAATTATCACACATGCATATTCACATATTTAGACAGTAACTATCATACTCAAATAATTTAGTGACTCAGTTTAGCGGTCCCGAAACCGGTTTCCGACTAGGGTCACTTTAGGGCTGTCACACATAAAGTTGATGCCCTTACTTCGCTATCAGCTCAGGTATCATCTATTTCCTCCATGTTAAAACAATTTACCACTAATAGTACTAATAATTTTGCAGCTCAGCCACCAAGTCCGTACGAAGTAGTTTCCTGTGTGTACTATGGGGAAGGTCATTCTTTCAAGAATTGTCCATCAAATCCCAAGTCAATGTACTATGTGGGGAACCAATATCAAAATAGGAGTGGACAAGGACCCCAGTCCAACTTCTACAGTCCTTCATAGTGTAATCATTCTAACCTTTCTTAGAGCAACCAAGGAAATGGACCGAACCACAACTCATTGTAGCATAGACTCAACTAATCTCAAGGGTTTAATCAGTAAGCTCCAAAACCACCTCAAGCTGAGGTATCAAACAGTTTGGAGAACTTGCTGAAAGTGTACATGGCAAAGAAGGATGCTTTGATCTAAAGCCAAGCAGTAACACTAAAAAATTTGGAAAACCAAATGGGTCAGTTAGCTACTGAGCTTTGTAATAGACCGTAAGGAACCTTGCTGAGTGATACTGAGAATCCAAGAAATTTGGGTAAAGAACATATCAAGGTAGTAGCATTGCGAAGTGGTAAAATTCTAGAACCTCGATTGATTGATGTCGAAGATAAGCCCGTTGAGAAGAATCAACTAGCTGTTGAAATTCCTACACCAAAGGAATCAGAATATGCAAAGACTGACAAGGTAAATCCTAATTTAGTGAATTCAGATACTTTAACATCTTCTTTGGATGCAGATTTACCTACTCAGAAAAGCTGTCTAGTTCAACTGAAAGTTCCATCACCTCCATATCCGTAAAGATTACAGCAACAAAAGTAGAAACATGAGGTGTAATTCAAGAAGTTTTTGGATGTTCTGAAGCAGTTACACATCATTATTCTGTTGGTGGAGGCTTTAGAACAAATGCCAAATTATGTAAAGTTTATGAAGGATATACTATCCCAGAAGAAATGACTGAGTGAGTATGAGATTGTTGCCTTGACAAAGGAGTGCAGTGCGTTACTGTAGAACAAACTACCACCGAAATTGAAAGAACTAGGAAGCTTTACTACACCCTGTAACATTGGTGAATCTTACTATGGTAAAGCTTTGTGTGATTTAGGAGCAAGTATCAACTTGATGCCTCTATTTTCAAGATGTTAAGGATAGGTGAAGTAAGACCTACAACTGTGACACTTCAACAAGTGGATCTATCTTTAGCATATCCCGAGGGAAAGATAGAGGTTGTTTTGGTAAGAGTCTATAAATTTATTTTTCCTACTGATTTCATTGTTTTAGATTTTCAAGCAGATAAGGAAGTGTTGATCAACCTTGGAGACCTTTCTTAGCCACGTAGAGAACGTCAATTAATGTGTAGAAAGGTGAACTCACCATGCGAGTTCAAGACGATTAGGTAACCTTGAACATTCTTAAAGCAATGAAGTTTCCCGATTTGGTAGAAAAGTGTTCAGTTATTGAAGAGATAGAAACCTTGGTTTCCATGGCAAGCAATTTTGAAGAAGATCCATTGGAGAAAGCCTTAGATTTTGACCTTTTGGAGGATGAAGAAGGTGAAGAAAACATGGGTTTGATAGAAGCCAATCTGAGAAATTTTACTCAATCTACACGGTTTGAATCGCTGGAGTCGGAAGTCAGAAAATTTGTGCAACCTAAGTTGTCAATCAAAAAACCACCTAAACTTGAACTAAAGGTACTTCCTTCCAATTTGAAATACGTTCATTTAGGTGACTGTTCTACTTTGCCTATGATTATTTCAGCAGAACTGACGAAAGATCAAGAGGAGCAACTAATTGCTGTTCTAAAGAAATTTAAGAAAGTAATTAGTTGGACCATAGCTGATATTCAAGGTATAAGCCCTTCCTTTTGCATGCATAAAATTATTTTGGAAGAAGGTGAAAGAACTTGAATTCATGGGCAAAGAAGGCTCAATCCTATTATGAAAGAAGTTGTGAGAAAGGAAGTGATCAAATGGTTAGATGCATGAATCATCTATCCTATTTCAGATAGTTCGTGGGTAAGTCCGATACAGTGTATGCCGAAGAAAGGTGGAATCACAATTTTCAAAAATAAGCATAACGAGTTAATGCCAATAAGAACTATTACCAGTTGGAGAATCTGTATTGATTATAGAAAATTGAACAAAGCCATTCAGAAGGACCATTTTCCGTTGCCTTTTATGGATCAGATGTTAGATCGACTGGTAGGTAATAAATTCTATTATTTTTTAGATGGCTATTCGGGTTATAACCAAATAGTCATAGCCCTGGAAGGCCAACATAAAATAACCTTTACTTGTCCATACAGTACGTTTGCTTTTAGGTGAATGCCTTTTGGTTTATGCAATGCACCTGCAACCTTTCGACGATGCATGATGGCAATATTCACTGATATGGTTGAAAATTTTGTTGAGGTTTTCATGGATGATTTTTCTATTTTTGGTAACACTTATGATATTTGTTTAAGTAATTTGGCTAAGGTACTGAAGAGATGCAAAGAGATAAATCTTGTTCTTCATTGGGAAAAATGTCATTTTATGGTCAAGGAAGGGATTGTCTTATGACATAAAATCTCAAAGAGAGGAATTGAAGTCGATAAATCAAAGGTGGACGTAATAGAAAGATTACCAGCCTCAATAAATATGAAAGGAGTCAAAAGTTTCTTAGGCCATGTCAATTTTTATCAAAGGTTTATCAAAGATTTCTCGAAAATTTCTAAACCGTTGTGTTTGTTGTTAGAGAAAGATACAATGTTTGATTTCAATAAAGCATGTTTGGAAGCTTTTAAAGATCTGAAAAAATGGTTAATCTCAGCCCCAATAATCATTACACCTGATTAGAACTCACATTTTGAGTTGATGTACGATGCAAGTGATTATGTTGTTGGAGCTGTGATGGGTCAAAGAAGAAACAAAGTGTTTCACCCTATTTATAATACAAGTAGAATTTTGACGGAAGCCCAACTGAATTATACGTTAACTGAAAAGGAACTCTTTGCAATAGTTTTTACTTTTGACAAATTTCACTCATATCTTATAGTTACCAAAGTTACAGTATTTACTGACCATGCAACCATTAAATACTTGCTCACAAAGAAAGATACAAAACCGAGGCTTATTTGTTGGACACTGTTACTTCAAGAATTTGACCTTGAGATCCAAGATAGAAAAGGTGTCAAAAATCAAATAGCTGATCATCTTTCGAGGTTGGAACAAGATGAGGGAACTTAGTCATGTGTGCCTATCAACGAGAATTTCCCAGATGAGTACTTATTTGAGGTAAATAGAATTCATGACACACCTTGGTTTGCTGATTTTGTTAATTATCTTGCATGTGGAATAATTGCTCAAGAAATGACATACCAGCAAAGGAAAAAATTCCTTCATGATAGTCGGTATTATTTTTGGGAGGATTTTTTTCTATTTAAACAATGTGCAAATAATACATCTGAAAGTGTGTAGCTGAAAGTGAGATTGCTGAGATCTTGTATCATTGCCATTCATGTCCAAGTGGGGGACACTTTGGTAGTTCACGTACTGTAACAAAGATTTTGCAAGCAGGTTTCCTTTGGCCCATGCTATTTAAAGATGCTTATGCTTATGAGAAGAATAAATGCCAAAGGACTGAAAATATATCAATGAGGAATGAGATGCCCTTGACAAACATTTTGGAGATTGAATTATTCGACGTATAGGGAATTGGCTTCTTAAGCTCGTTTCCTTCTTCATATGGGAACAAATACATCTTAGTTCCTATGGACTATGTATCCAAGTGGGTTGAAGCTGAAGCATACCCTACAAATGATGCTAAGGTAGTCACATGATTCCTACATAAGCATGTGTTTACACGATTTGGGACACCAAGAGCTATTATTAGTGATGAAGATTGTCACTTTGTGAACAAATGGCTTAAGTGGTTGCTTGAAAAATATGATGTGAAGCACAAGATTGCTACTACCTATCACCTCTATCTAATGGGTAAGTTGAGAGAGTGAATCGTGAAATTAAAGGTATCCTTGAAAAGATAGTACACCCTAGCAGAAAGGATTGGTCTCGAAGGCTCAATCATGCATTATGGGCCTATCAAACAACATTTAAGACACCATTAGGAATGACTCCTTATCGTTTAGTTTTTGGGAAGGCATGTCATTTGCCATTAGAGTTGGAGAATAGAGCTCACTGTGCTTTGAAGCAGTTGAACTTTGATCTTAAGCAAGTCGGTGAGAGAAGGATGTTACAACTTGATGAGTTGGAAGAGCTGAGGTTGTTTTCTTATGAAAATGCCAAAATGTGTAAAGAAATATCAAAGAGATGGCATGATAGTCATATACAACCTCACGAGTTTAAAGAAGGTCAGAAGGTTTTGTTTTTTAATTCCAGGTTGAAGTTATTTCCTAGGAAGCTTAAATCCTGATAGAAGGGACCCTATACCATATACTGAATGTATCCTTATGGAGCTTTTGAATTACATGACAATCATGGAGGTACGTCTAAAGTTAATGGCCAACGTCTCAAACATTATTGGGATGGTGAAGTTGAGCGAGTTGAATCCTCGTTCAAATTAATAGACCCTTGATTTTTTATGAACTTGTTTTGTAAATAAATAAATAGTTAGAATTTATTTTCTTAATTTAGTACATTTAATTAATTCTGTCTAAGGAGATTGGAACTTAAGCGGGACCGCTGTGACCCCTCCAACCTTTCTTGGGAATTAATTTAATGTAATTTGTTAAGAAGAAGTTTTTTAATTAAGATTTAAAATTTTTAAGTTTCATTTGTTTTGTTTAAATTTTAAATTTTTATAAAGGGGGTCAAATTTGGCCCAAGTACTAATCAGTTTTTTTTCTTGAGACAAGACAGTTTGAGTTTAAGGCCCAAGACAGCATAAAGGACGGAAAAATCCATACCTAGTGCCGCCACTCCCATTACTTGCTGCCTAAGTAACCCTAATGTAGCTAATTTTTTGCTACATGTTACTCTAATTTTTCCCTATATAAACCCCTCTCCATTCCACTAATTTTCATATCCCTCAAAGCAATTTGTTTACACTCTAAAAATCCCTAAATCTCCCTTTTGTACGGTCAACCTCAAATCCCAAAACAAACCCTAGATCTTTTCCCTTTTTGCCAAAATTTCCTATTGTCGCCGCAAAGAGATTACCGAAGCACCGCTCTTGCTGTCGAACTTCGTCGTTGCAGTTGCACCCTTACCGTCACACGATTTTTATTGTAGCAAGTTCTACCCACTTGTCAATTTCTCTTCTTCCTAGTAAGCAGAACCTTTGTCGAATTTTTGAGAAAAGATACCATGTCTCGCAAAAGAACTAGATCATCAAATACTACTCCTGAAAATCCGATTTTGATCAATGAAGAAGTGAAAGAGAGATTTGATTCAATATTCAAGCATCAACTTATGAAGCTGGAAAAAGGCATTAACTTGAAGAGTAATGATTTGGTGGTTGTTCCTGTGCCAATTAGAAAGATAATCAATGCTCTCAAGTGGGAACGATTTTGTGATGCTCGTTCACTTTTCGATGATGCATTAGTTTGAGAATTCTATGCAAGTTTGATGACACAAGATGCTAAGGTCATCGTTCGAAAGAAAAAGGTACCTCTTACTTCTAAGTCCATCAATGATTTGTTTAACTTACTTGATGTTGAAGAAAATAAGTACTACCCTATGATGAACAATATCAATTGGGATTTTCTTCAACAAATGCTCGATGTTGTGACTGTAACGCCCCAAATTTTATATTTTTGGTTCTACAATTAATTGACACAACTGTGTATCTGCTTTAGTGGTTATGTGTTCTGGGTGTGTGTGAGAGGTCTCAAGTTCAAGCCTTGCATTTAGAAAATTTTGATTATTTTTGGAATTAAGCCCTATCTCTATTCAATGGGCTTATATTAAGTTATTTGTAAAATCATATGAGAATAGGCCTGCTGGTCTGGTAGTTAAGTGGAGTGTGGATTTGCTGGAGGTCCAGTGTTCGAATCTTTGTTATAGCAAGGGTGTTATATTTTTGGCTTATTGACTGAAAGATTTTCGGTTGAACAGAATCTTTGAGGTGGTTACCAGTGTTCGAAAATTCCCTAAGTTTTCTCACTGGCTTCCTGTTGTTTTTCTTTCCTTTTTCAATCTCTTCTTGACACTGGTTCTACTTCTTCTTTCTACCTTCTGTCAAGTTTTGATTCGTCCCTGGTTATTTCGGCGATTGGTGTGTGTTCAGTAAGTTTAGTGAGCACGGTTTGAGTGTGGCTAATGAAATCTTGATTAATGGAGTTTATTTTTGTGTTAGGGGAAAATCAAGGGACTAGAGTTCAATTGACGCCCTAATATTTCGTAAAGCTCATTTTTCGTTCTAAGGTAAGTGACGAATGGTTTAATTGAATTATTGTCAATGTTATGGTTTTGGAATAATTGTGAATTAGGACTAATTGTGAGGTTTGGTTGTTGATTATATGTGCTAGTGGTCTCGGAAGCACTTTTACGTCAAAAACGAGACCAGGTGTGTAATCGATTGCACAGAAAATGAGGTTTTGATGAAAGCCAAAAATCTCATTGTCGATGCCACACGGGCATGTGGTCACCCGTGTGGTAGGCCATGTATCTTGACACAGAAGTGTGATCGACGAGGCCAGGCCGTGCGCTAAGGACATAACCGTGTGATTGCCAGGTAGGCTGTGTGCGACACACGGGCTGGACTGATTTGGGCCATGTAGGCCACACAGGCATGTGGGCCCACACAGGTAGTCCACACGAGCGTGTGGGATTTTGGGCCAGGGCGTGTGATCCACTCGGTCAAGGCCAAATTGGGCTGTGTAGGCCGCACGGGCAGGCCACATGGGTGTGTGAGCCCATTTTACCAAAATAATTTTTAAGGTTGCACGGGTCACCCAAGTCGACTGTAAACCCACTGTAGGGTCGGTAAGCATTATCTAGACCCCTAAATGTATGATCTGAATGTATGGGATGCATGAATAATAATGCATGATTACTGGTTTATATATGTATACATTTGATTGAAGGTTGCATAAAAGCATGGAATAATATATGTTTGCATTGCATTAGGTTGGGATGATGATATTTAGAGGAAGTGTACTGAAAGGCTCATAAGCCTAATCTATTGGTAGCTCAGCTGCAAATTACTATTTTGTGCTGCATTCAGTACTATCTAGAGTGTAGGGATGGTGAGTTGATTTAATCCCCACATGGAGTGTAGGATTGGACAGAGATAGTGTGTAGAGGCTGGTTGGGTAGGATTTTGTGCATGTCTTTACTAAACTGTAATGGGCTAAGTCTCATCTGCCACTAATACTGAAAAAGGCTAAGGCCCAGACTGAGCATGATTGTATACTGATTGTTTGTTTTCTGTGGGATACACACTGAGTTTGCATAAACTCACCCTTTTGTTTAATGTGCACAGGTAATCCCCAGACTTGATGGATCAGTGCAATGGGGGACTCGACGGTGGCCACATGTATTTTAAACTATTTTTAATTTCAGACTTGGTACCTATTTCTTAATTATTTTTCGGGTTATCTTTGATGGAAATTGGACTTCTTGGACTATTTGTTTAAATTTGGTGTTATTTATTTTTATGGATTATAACTGTTAGCAATAGGGAAAATTCGGGTTTCAAAACGAACAAATAATTTCTCTTAAACCACGATTACTCAAACTATTTATAAAAAAAAACTTTCGCAACAAGAAATATTTTTAAACAATCAGTTAAATAAGTAAAACATTTTTTAGACTAATGTGAGATAAAGAGTGGTAATCAAGAAAAAAAGATTACATTGCGACAACACGGTTTTCATAAACACCCTATCATGTGACATCACCAGATTAGGCCATAACGTCTAGGCCGGGTTTAGGGTGTTACAATGACAAATCCGAGATCCTAATGGATTATAAGAAAGTATGGGAGGCATTCTTGCCGAAGGGAATACCTAAAACCAGTAGCAAAGGTGTGGTTTTATTTTGTTTGCTACAGTTTTATGCCTATCTCACAGAGTTCCACCATCTCGATGTAACGGATGCTCTTGTTATATGCAATCTTGACAGAAAAGTCCATTAATGTTGGGAAAATTATCCTCAAGGAGATTCACGATTGTGCTAAAAAGAAGGCAGGAAGTGCTTATTTCCCATTATTAATCACTTCACTTTGCTTAAGGGCCCGTGTTAAAACACAAGAAAATCTGAAAGGGCGATATGTTCAAGGGTGCATTTCAACTTATGATCTTGAAAGGTCAGTAAAGAGTGTGCATGAGCGGAATTAAGGTGAGCAAGAAGAGCCAATTGAGGCAGATACCAAAGGGTCAATAGATGAAACTGAAACTGAAGCTAATTCAGTTACAGACACTAAAGAGGAAGAATCTGATAAGGAACCGAACAGTCCTAAACCAGTTGAAGGATCTAAAAACCCTGAACCAAGGGTTGAGCCAGAAGAAGAACCTGTAACACCCCTCGCCCGCATCCGACGCCGGGACGGGGTTCGAGGTGCTACCTGACTTTTACTAACACTTCCATACTAAACAGGGCCATGAAATCTCAAATAATTAAAAACTTTTCTTTTCACATGCAATTTGTCCCTTATGAATGCTTACGAGGCCCAATACATGCATTCGGGGCGGTTCGGGACCCAATCGAGAACTCATGAAAAACTTAGAAAAATCTCTTGCGTTAAGGCTTCACACGCCTATGTGCTCAGGCCGTGTGGCCAGAAATAGTCTAATTATCAAGCCTTTTGTCACTCTCACACCACATGCATAGATACATACTTATCTAATAACATACAACGTGGCATAAATGAGCTCTTAAACATCTACAAACATGTTATGCTCAAGTTATTTTCTTATGCAATAAATATTATAGAATTTGCCCATATCATTACCACATACTAGACATAACTATCATTACATCACAAACCATTCATGAAGCATTATTAACTATTTACCAATCACTTAATCCTCGCATTAGTTACTAGCTCATCAATGAATCTCAATTCAATCTCTAGGCATACATGTTGTAAGCCACATCACAAGAGATAATAACATACATGCATAAGAATAATCATATGGGCCCATAATGTCATTAGCCGACATAGGCCAATTTACATGACTAATACTACCTTAATAACAAGCCAATGAATTTGGCTAAATCATAATATTACATACTCACATTAAAACCCTATACATGCCATAGACTCAATCACTTGAGTTTACTTACTCGATAACGTTAACTCGATAGGGTGATAATATCTCCGACAGCCTCCAACCCGAGCTAACCTGGAAACTCTAGAAAACATGGGAAAGAAGGGGTAAGCCGCTTAGTAAGTTCATATGAAAACAATAAGCAACTCATTAACTTGTTTTATCAATGTTTACAACATATTTTCAAGTTCACTACAAGCTGTCTTTCTGAGTAATGGTCACTAAATTATTTATATCTGGAGCTACGAAACTCCGAATTAAGTTCCGTTAATTTTTCCTGAAACTAGACTTATTTTCCTTTCTTCCATTAAATTTTCAGAATTTTTGGTTAATCCAAATAGTACAGTTTATTAGTTAAAGTCTCCCCTGTTTCAGGGTATGACCACTCTGACCCCTGTGCACTGAAAACCAAATTTCTCCTTCTACAAAATTCCAAAGACCATTCCATTTATTTCCCATAAAAATAGACTCAATAAGGAATCCATTCATGTAAGGTATAACTCTTAATAATTTTTTTACAATTTTTGGTGAATTTCTAAAGTTAGAACAGGGGATCTCGAATTCATTCAGACCCTGTTTCACAAGAATTCAAATATCAAACAATATGGAATTCTTTTTCTTCCTCTGTTTCTTTCATGTGAAAATAGACTCATTAAGCTTTAATCCCATATTTTATTCTGCCTCTAACTCATTTTCCACTATTTTTAGTGTATTTTCAAAGTTACACTACTGCAGTAACTCAAATCTGTCAAGGCTAAATTACTCATTCATGATCATTGTTCATAATATTAATACAACACCATTTTATCCATCATGGTAAGAACTCATATTATGCATCATAGATCATCACATATCAAGGCATTCTCATAGGATTAGTATACATACTTGCACAACTCGTAACATAACTCGAAAGTGCATACTCACCAATGACTTACCTCATTGAGACCATCATTAACTCTTTCCTTGGATTGCCCGTTGAACACTTGGAATATTAATTAGATACTGGAAAAGCCTTTGCACATAAGTGCCTCAATTGTAGCTAAAGCTACCTCATATCTCATGACATTTCAATGCTCACTCTCGAGCTAGTCATCTAGGCTCATAATTCCTAGTGACATGTCACTCGTATCCTATTCTATTCCTAAGGTTCAAACGGATTTTTCCTCGTCTATTAAGGCTTTGTCTTATCATATTTCTATTAATTACATACACATTAATATCTGTACAATTCATGCAATGATAACATTTAAATACATGTATAGCATGGTATTGTTTACATCTGAACTTACCTCGATACCACAAATGTGAAAAGGACATACTCGTCCATAAATCGATTTCTTTCCGTTCTAGGTCCAAGTCTCAATTTTCATCATCTATATAAGCCATAAAAGTTTGGCGAATGGAGCTCATCCATGGCTGCTATTTTCGTTTCTTTCCACGGTTGAAGAAGAAAGAATGAAAAAATGATAGCTTTTATCATTTGTCTTATTAGGTTATTTTAATTAATTTACAAAATTACCCTTTTATTTCAACCAAATTTCAAAAATACCAAACAAATATCCATTCACTAACTTATTAAAGGAATAATTGTCACATAAGGACTTTCAATTTAAAACTCATAACAATTAGGCACCTCATATATAAAGAACTCAACTTTTGCACTTTTTACAATTTAGTCCTTTTGACTAAATTGAGTGCTCAAACGTCAAAAATTTCGAATGAAATTTTTACTAAATATTATCATAAATTTATAGACTATAAAAATATAATAAAATATTTTTTTTTCTCGTCGGGTTTGTGGTCCCGAAACCACTGTTCCGACTAGACCCAAAATCGGGCTATTACATTTCTTCCCTTTAGGGATTTTCGTCCCGAAAATCTTACCGAAAAAGTTGTTCTCTACTTTCACGAGTCACTTATATCTTTTCTCACAACTTACAAAACAATTCCACACAAGCTCACACTCAAGATTTCCTATAGCTTTTCCATAGTTGAGGTATAAACCTGAGCTCAATTTGAAACACCGGAGACCGACATTCTTGGAACTATAAACTTAGAAACATACAACTCAGTCACATCGGTTGAATAATATATCTGTACATACTAAAATAATCATGCAGACTTCCATCATCAATCTTTCACAATTCAACTTGCATCTCTCCTTTTCCCGAAATGAGAGACATCCCGATCTGAAATTCATAACAGTCCTTTATCATTTTCTTCCCTTGTCATCATCGACAATAATAATCTCGAATACATTTGATATTCGGCTTTACCCTATAGACAATTCGACATCCTTTGAACGAATAAACAAGATATGCTGTGAACTCAGACTCAATTCTCAGATACCCGAGTTTCTCAAGATCAAATCTTACTCAATTAATAGTAATAGAAACCAAATCAAATCCTCCTGCAATTCCAAATTAAAAGTCGAATCATGTTTGTACTTGTTTAATTTACCACTTATAGCCACATTTCTATACTCGATCATCAACTGCTTAGAAACTTTACTAACATGAATCAAATGATTCCAACTTCATAGATGTGGTCCTTTTATTAATCGGGATAACTATACTTATAACATCTCTCGAACAAGAGAAATCCAACTAATATGTTTCCATAACATACTTTCAAGAATAAAACCCCATCATTTCGATTGAGGACTACTTACCAAAGAACACGTAACGGTATTCTCGAACCGAGAATAAACTTAAATGCACATAACTCAGATTTACTTTTGCGAATAACCATTCTTACCCCGTAGATTTTAAAGAAATCTCGACATCGAAATCCCCACACTTCTATGGTCGAGCCGGAAGCTTAATCATAATGATTCTAATATCGCAAGTCAAAGATTACTCGTAAAGATAAACCAAGCTTGATAATTCTCAAACAAGAACGATAGAAAAGCCAATATAAGAAATTCCAAGATATAAAGACTATACCGTAAATCGAGAATATAATCCGTAAGAAAATAATAAAGATGATCCGAAAAATCCTCAGAGAAAACCGTATGAAACTATCATCAGATGCTTTAGAATTTCTCATAATAGAGATAATATAATTCTCGCATATATAAACCATAATCAATAGAACATCGAATAATCTTACATAGATTTTTATGTCAACTTCATTCCAATATATCGAATAGAAATCAAGAGATGGGGAAATGTAGATCATAACTAATCGGACCAATAGAACTTTTCATCTAATATCACAGTCTCCAAAGATCCTCACACAAGAGAATTCCCACTCGAAAGGGATAACCATACGTATTCCCGGAATAGAGGAAAACATAGAATACTCGAAGAGAAAGATAGCCATCACTTTTGTTTAATTGAATTCGTCATACTCGGACATCGTGCAAGTCCGACATTATTCCTCTAACTAATTTCATCTTCGCTAATCTCATACTATTCCATTTTGTACTTTTCGGTTTCACTTTTGCAAGCTTATGCAACATATCTCTCGAGAATCTCATCGTATAAATCTATTCGGTAAGGCGAAGATTGTAAAGCCTCTAAACTTTTGACTCTCAAGCAAATACATATTCAACAACAGATAGCTTTACGCATATTGATTCAAACATTTCAAATTTCCAACTTGTTATAAACACATTTTCACATATCTCAAGAATACATGTAACTTTATTTCATGCGAATATTAGCTAAACATAAGTGAATTTATCATAACTCAAACTTTCATTTCTTTTCTCAAATTACCCTTAATGTTTTATCAAATTCCCATATTTAGTCTTAATCACTTGCCAATATTTATCAAATTGGAGAACGTCTTATGGTTTTGAGTACATCGCTACTTGATGCCATAGTTCAACTATGGTCTTGTACTAGCTCTCATCCATACGTGTCGATGCCGTGTCCTGCATGTGTCTTACATCGACACATGTAACGTCGTCGACGCATGTCCCGGACATGTCTTACACTAGCACATCTCGTAGCGACGCATGTCCCGGACATGTCGACACGGCTATCATCTCGAGGCCGATGCATGTCCTGACATGTCTTACAATGGCTCTCATATCTTGTGGTGATGCATGTCCCGGACATGTCTTACACTAGCCCTCGTCTCAATGCCAATGCCATGTCTCATACATGGTCTTACACCGCACACAAATCTCATGTATTGCCATGGTCCAACCATAGTCTTTTCCGTCAATTCATTAGTGAACAATCGTACTCATTCCTGCGTTCCACCCAATTTGATCTTTCATTACAACTTTCATGCTATTGTGACATTTATGATTACAGAATCGAGATTATAAAGCATAACATTATTGCATATTGACTTCATCAATCTAGACATAAATGTCAACCTCATGTATATACTGATTATTAATCATGCAATAAAAGCATTCATACATACATTCTGTCATTTCAAGCAAATTTCTTTCTTTTCCTAAACACTTGACCAAATCAAGTTGGACATTTAACATCGTATGAATACTAACATGCATAAAAGCGCTTTTCACAACTTAACTGTGTTTTACTCCACTATTTCACATTCTTTATCTCAAGAGTATCACATAATGAAAACTAGTTCATATAAAAAAAATCATGGATTTCTTTTCATACCTTTCCAAATATTCAGCATATCATAAGCATGATTCAATAATCTCAACTTTACTCTTATCTCTATCAAGATTTGCTCGGTTGGAACTCATTCCTGTCTTAATCAACAGTTTTGTTAGGGCCGAGAGATATCACACTATCACGAGTAATACTATGGCATGTATAACTAGACTCTCTTACGCTAGGTTAGTCCGAGAACCGACTAAACCATGCTCTGATACCACTAAATGTAACACCCCTCGCCCGCATCCGACGCCGGGACGGGGTTCGAGGTGCTACCTGACTTTTACTAACACTTCCATACTAAACAGGGCCATGAAATCTCAAATAATTAAAAACTTTTCTTTTCACATGCAATTTGTCCCTTATGCGAGCTTACGAGGCCCAATACATGCATTCGGGGCGGTTCGGGACCCAATCGAGAACTCATGAAAAACTTAGAAAAATCTCTTGCGTTAAGGCTTCACACGCCTATGTGCTCAGCCGTGTGGCGTAAATAGTCTAATTATCAAGCCTTTTGTCACTCTCACACCACATGCATAGATACATACTTATCCAATAACATACAACGTGGCATAAATGAGTTCTTAAACATCTACAAACATGTTATGCTCAAGTTATTTTCTTATGCAATAAATATTATAGAATTTGCCCATATCATTACCACATACTAGACATAACTATCATTACATCACAAACCATTCATGAAGCATTATTAACTATTTACCAATCACTTAATCCTGCATTAGTTACTAGCTCATCAATGAATCTCAATTCAATCTCTAGGCATACATGTTGTAAGCCACATCACAAGAGATAATAACATACATGCATAAGAATAATCATATGAGCCCATAATGTCATTAGCCGACATAGGCCAATTTACATGACTAATACTACCTTAATAACAAGCCAATGAATTTGGCTAAATCATAATATTACATACTCACATTAAAACCCTATACATGCCATAGACTCGAATCACTTGAGTTTACTTACTCCGATAACGTTAACTCGATAGGGTGATAATATCTCTGACGGCCTCCAACCCGAGCTAACCTGGAAACTCTAGAAAACATGGGAAAGAAGGGGGGTAAGCTTTCGCTTAGTAAGTTCATATGAAAACAATAAGCAACTCATTAACTTGTTTTATCAATGTTTACAACATATTTTCAAGTTCACTACAAGCTGTCTTTCTGAGCAATGGTCACTAAATTATTTATATCTAGAGCTACGAAACTCCGAATTAAGTTCCGTTAATTTTTCCTGAAACTAGACTTATTTTCCTTTCTTCCATTAAATTTTCAGAATTTTTGGTTAATCCAAATAGTACAGTTTATTAGTTAAAGTCTCCCCTGTTTCAGGGTATGACCACTCTGACCCCTGTGCACTGAAAACCAAATTTCTCCTTGTACAAAATTCCAACGACCATTCCATTTATTTCCCATAAAAATAGACTCAATAAGGAATCCATTCATGTAAGGTATAACTCTTAATAATTTTTTTACAATTTTTGGTGAATTTCTAAATTTAGAACAGGGGATCTCGAATTCATTCAGACCCTGTTTCACAAGAATTCAAATATCAAACAATATGGAATTCTTTTTCTTCCTCTGTTTCTTTCATGTGAAAATAGACTCATTAAGCTTTAATCCCATATTTTATTCTGCCTCTAACTCATTTTCCACTATTTTTAGTGTATTTTCAAAGTTACACTACTGCAGTAACTCAAATCTGTCAAGGCTAAATTACTCATTCATGATCATTGTTCATAATATTAATACAACACCATTTTATCCATCATGGTAAGAACACATATTATGCATCATAGATCATCACATATCAAGGCATTCTCATAGGATTAGTATACATACTTGCACAACTCGTAACATAACTCGAGTGCATACTCACCAATGACTTACCTCATTGAGACCATCATTAACTCTTTCCTTGGATTGCCCGTTGAACACTTGGAATATTAATTAGATACTCGGAAAAGCCTTTGCACATAAGTGCCTCAATTGTAGCTAAAGCTACCTCATATCTCATGACATTTCAATGCTCACTCTCGAGCTAGTCATCTAGGCTCATAATTCCTAGTGACATGTCACTCGTATCCTATTCTATTCCTAAGGTTCAAACGGGATTTTTCCTCGTCTATTAAGGCTTTGTCTTATCATATTTCTATTAATTACATACACATTAATATCTGTACAATTCATGCAATGATAACATTTAAATACATGTATAGCATGGTATTGTTTACATACGAACTTACCTCGATACCACAAATGTGAAAAGGACTTACTCGTCCATAAATCGATTTCTTTTCGTTCTAGGTCCAAGTCTCAATTTTCATCATCTATATAAGCCATAAAAGCTTGGCCGAATGGAGCTCATCCATGGCTGCTATTTTCTGTTCTTTCCCACGGTTGAAGAAGAAAGAATGAAAAAATGATAGCTTTTATCATTTGTCTTATTAGGTTATTTTAATTAATTTACAAAATTACCTTTTATTTCAACCAAATTTCAAAATACCAAACAAATATCCATTCACTAACTTATTAAAGGAATAATTGTCACATAAGGACTTTCAATTTAAAACTCATAACAATTAGGCACCTCATATATAAAGAACTCAACTTTTGCACTTTTTACAATTTAGTCCTTTTGACTAAATTGAGTGCTCAAACGTCAAAAATTTCGAATGAAATTTTTACGAAATATTTTCATAAATTTATAGACTATAAAAATATAATAAAATATTTTTTTTCTCGTCGGGTATGTGGTCCCGAAACCACTGTTCCGACTAGACCCAAAATCGGGCTATTACAGAACCAGTCAGGCTAAGAGTTGAACCTGAACCTACAACCCCTATGCCAACTTCTACAAGTGCTTCAAGGAAATCTTAGTTGTCAATTTTGATAGATATCTATAAGTTCATGCACAATCAACAAAAAAACTTACTAGAAATATGTAAAAATTAGAGATGAACCAATTTGAAATTCTTTTAAGAATATCTCTGATACTTTTGTTCCTGAGTTTCCAGATGCTATCTATGAGACATGGACGGAAGATATTGACGATGCAAGCGGAGATGGAGCTGAAAAAGACAAGGGGAATGAGTCAAGAAAATAAAAGGGGGGACTCTTGTCTTATTTTTATTTATTTTTACGTCCTTAAGAATTTATTTCTTTCATAATTAGGATTTAATTTCTGCAGAATAAAACATAGCAAACATGAATAAACTTAACACTTCTTTAGAAAGAAAAAGACTAAGTGATATGGTAATGGGAATGAAAATGTCTAGGATTGGGTTATTAGGAAAGACTTGGTATTTAAGCAGTCTTAATGACTCACCTCTCTTTCTTTACAACCCTACCTTGTGTTCAGTTTTCATTCATTACTTTGTTCTTGCAATGAGGACATTGCTTCTTTTTAAAAGGGGTAAGGCAAATAAATTGCTCAAATTTTTAAAATTTTCAAGTATGTTTCAATCATTTCTTTCATAAGTATGTTTTAATAAATGATTGTTTAGAGACATTTTTTTGTTAATGAGATAGTTTGTATGCAATTATGAATGATGATTTTATCTGAGTGAAAGTATGTTATCATGAAGAATGGAATGTTGGTATGATCTTAGCCTTAGTAATGTTTTCCATGAAAACTTAGTTTCTTTTGGGATTAGACATGCATGAAGGTTTATATCTTTAGAATTGACTTAGTAACGTTTTTGAGGCAAAATCCTAGGGGACATAAAAATCTAAAATGATATAGCCACTATTTCTTTGGATCGTTTGAGTCTTTTCAAGCCAACCCTATGATATTTGACCTTTGAAACTGAAATTTTGAGCTTAAAAGCCTATTTATTGCAATGAACCTACATTATAAGCCACATTACCATCTTTTAAAGTTATCCTAATTTTGTGCACCTATCTTAACTAAAGTTGTATTGGTAATCAACATTTGAGGAAGTTTTCATAAAGATGTATGTGCTCATGCTTTAAAAAAAACAGAAAAAGAGCGAGGAAAAGATTGCTCAGTCTCCAAAAAGGAAAAGTGTATGAGCTTGAGTTAAAAATAAGTTTGGGGGTGTTCCAAAGGTTCACTTAAAGAAAAAGGTTGTATTACGAGAAGACCAAGACAAAGTTAAAGGTTAAGATTTTTAAAATCAAAATGTCCTATCTCTTAAAATCCCTACCTTTAACCGAGCCCCATTGCAACCTTATAAAAGACCTATTGATTTGATGATTATGTCATCTACATTAGTGGAGAGGAAGCCCTAAGTTCAACATATGAAGATCATAAATAAGCCTTATGATTGTTTGCTTGATTGATAGGAAATTATATTGAATGAAGAATGTTATCTATGACTGCGACATACATGCAAACCATGATTCATGTTGGCATATTTTGAAGCTCAGTATAATCTTAAGGAATGTTTGCATATGAATTACTTGTTAATAAAGAAGATTAACGGGCATTAAGTTATTAATGCATGATTATGAGACAAAGATTGATGCTACTTACACAATTAGCAATTTTGCCTTAGCAAGACCTTTTGCTGTGTATGAACATTACTCAGGACGAGCAATGATTTAATTTTGGGGGTGTGTAAATGCAAAAATATATAGGATTTTTCCTATGTCATTTATCACCTTTTTACTTAAAATTGTTGTTAAAACTAAGTAATTGTTTAATAAATTAATGTCAAATGTGAAAATATGAAATTAGGATATAGAAATTATTCAAATGTGTTTTATGCTTTATTATATAGTTTTCATGCAATAAACGGCTTATTTTATATTAATTTGAATAAATTATATTTTTTAAGACATAAAATGGGTCATGCATGATTAAATTAAATAATAAAATATAAAATTATATTTAATAATTCATTTTAAAATATTTCATTAATAATTAGGTTTTTAAATTAATTAATTAAATTGAATAAATTTTATTTTTTGGTCCTCTAACTTGTTGATTTATTCTGGACAGGTCTGATAGCTTTGCTGGATTACAAAACCATCCAAATTAAGGACCAAGTCAACCCAAAATTTGGCTACATATGGCTGTGCATAAACCACTTGCACAAGGTCCTTGAAGAGTTGAAGAAATTAGAGATTTACCTGAAGATTTGCATTCGACCGAGTCTTAGTCCTAAGTTGTTGTGGCACTCAAATTGACCAAAAATCAAGCAAAAATCAACTCAACTTTCTCCATTTATGGCTTGCCACCCATGGAAGATGCTTCAAAAGATGAAAGCTCCTATTTTTAGTAAACTATCCCCCTCTCCTCACATATAAATAAGACCTCATTCTCACATTTCTACTAATCCCTCATCATTCATCATTCTCTCCTCTCTAAATTCTCTTAGCATTCTTCTTTTCTCCCCATGCCTATCATCATCTGTAAAAGGATTCTCGATGATAGCCACACCCATGATGAAACTGCTTCAGAAGGATGTCAAGTTTGAATGGACGGAAAAGTGTCAGAAAAGTTTCAATCAATTGAAAACTCATTTAACGGAAGCTCCAGTTTTAGTGCAGCCCGAATCTGGCAAAGAGTTTGTCATTTATAGTAACGCCTCCCTACTTGGGTTAGGTTGCGTATTAATGCAAGAAGGTCGAGTTGTGGCCTACGCGTCGAGACAATTAAAGCCACATGAGAAAAATTATCTGACCCATGATCTCGAATTGGCTGCCATCGTATTCGCCTTAAAGATATGGCGACATTACTTATTTGGTGAGAAGTGCCATGTGTATTCGGATCACAAAAGTCTCAAATATTTGATGACTCAAAGAGACTTAAATCTGCAACAAAGACGTTGGCTCGAGTTGTTAAAAGATTACGAGCTTGTCATTGATTATCACCCGGAAAGGTTAATGTGGTTGCGGATGCCTTAAGCGAAAATCACCGCTTGCTTTACGAGCAATGAATGTACACTTGTCTATTCTACCCGACAATGTGTTAGTAGCGAATTAAAGGCCAAACCATTGTTGACTCATCAAATTCGTGAAGCTCGTAAAGTTGATGATGAGTTGGTTGCAAACGGGCTGAGTGTGTTCGAACAAGGAATCGGAGTTTCATATTGGTGATGACAATTGTTTGAGGTTCGAAGTCGTCTGTGTGTTCCAAAGAATTGAATTTATTTCAATGATTCGAACGAAGCCCATTGTAGCCGAATGGCAATCCACCCGGGGAGTACGAAGATGTACAACGATTTGAAACGACGGTTTTGGTGGCATGGTATGAAACGAGACATCTCCGACTTTGTTTCAAGATGTTTAATATGTCAACAAGTGAAAGCGGAACATCAAGTGCCTTCAGGATTACTTCAGCCGATTACGATACCCGAGTGGAAATGGGATCGAGTCACAATGGACTTTGTGTCCGGACTGCCATTTTCAGCGAGCAAGAAGGATGCGATTTGGGTTGTTGTTGATAGACTGACTAAGTCGGCTCACTTTATCCCCGTGCGTACGGATTTTTCATTGGATAAACTAGCTAAATTGTATGTTTCTCAGATTGTGAGATTACACGGGGTACCGATTTCTGTGGTGTCGGATAGAGATCCGAGGTTCACCTCGCGATTTTGGAAGAGATTGCAAGAAGCTTTAGGTACCAAGTTGCATTTCAGACCGCCTTTCACCCCAAACCGATGGTCAATCCGGCGGATAATTCGGATACTTGAGGATATGTTGAGATGTTGCATCCTCGAGTTCGTGGTTCATGGAACAGTACTTACCTTTGATTGAATTCGATTACAACAATAGTTTTCAATCAAGTATTAAGATGGCGCCTTACGAGGCCTTGTACGAGGCGTAAATGCCGTACACCATTGTTTTGGACCGAGCTCGGTGAGAACAAAATTTTGGAGTGGATTTGATTAAAGATGCTGAACAGAAAGTAAAAGTAATCCGTGAAAATCAAGATAGCCTCCGATCGTCGAAGTCGACGCGGATCTCAAACGAAAAGACATTGAGTATCAAGTGGGAGATAAAGTGTTTCTTAAAGTTTCGCCTTGGAAAAAGATACTCGATTTGGCCAGTAAAGGCAAATTGAGCCCGAGGTTCATCGGGCCATATGAGATATCCGAACGAGTCGGTCCGATTGCGTATCGCTTGATTTTGCCCCTAAACTTGAAAAGATTCACGACGTCTTTCATGTTTCGATGCTTCGACGCTATAGGTCGATCCGTCGCACGTAATTAGTCCATCGAGGTTAAAATTCAAGCCGATATGAGTTATGAAGAAGAACCGATTCATATCCTAGCTCGTGAATTGAAGGAGTTGCGAAACAAAAGGGTTCCGTTAGTAAAAGTGTTATGGCTCAAACACAGGATGGAAAAAGCTACTTGGGAACCCGAGAACTCTATGAAGGAGCGATACCCAAACCTATTTACGGTAAGATTTTCGGGACGAAAATTTCTTAAGTGGGGAGAGTTGTGATGCCTTAAAACGACCCTAGTCGGAATATGGTTTCGGGACCACAAAACCGAGGCATAAAAATAATTTGATATTTATTTTGATGCCTATAATATGTGTTAACTCATGTGTGACATTTGATGCTTTAATTTAGAGTTATAAATGTGAATTTCACTAGAAAGGACCTAGTAGAAAACTTTGAAAGTATGATGGGGAAATGTATGATGACTAATTAAAGCATGCATGCAAAACAATGGCCTTGCATGTCAAATACCCCTTTTACAAGTGATGGCCGCCATGACAAGTGAGTATGGGCTAAACATGTCATGAAACATGTTTTGTTGGTGCATTAGGGGAAACAATAAACAAATAAGCATGGGTAGTAAAGAAAAAAAATGTGTGTGTGTGAGTGAAACCCCCATTGCCGTACATGGAAGAAAAGAAAAGAAAAAATTTTGCTCATCCATTTCATTCTCTCTTGACCGAAAATACTAGAGGGAAGGGAGGAACTTTGCTTCATGCTTGGGTTGGAAGAGGATTAGGAAGAGGTTTGGCTATATTTGCATCAAGATTAAGGTATGTTTGATGTTGTGCCATGAGATTCATGCATGTTTTTGGTTGTTAACTTGATGTTCTTATTAGCCCATGGTTCAAATCTTTGTTATATCATGGGGATGGTATTTGGCCAAGGTGGATTTTGAGTTAATGCCATTGCATGTTAAATATGAAGCTTGATGATGATACATGTGATGGTGGATTGAGGACTCTTAGATTTTCTTTGAGCATTTTGAATGATATACTAAGTTCTTTGTGTAATCATGACCAAAATTATGGTGTTGTGATGTATTCGCCATGGTGCATCCCCAAGTGTGATTTATGCTCTTTGCATGGAGAGTAAGATTTGTGTTTCAAATCATGTTCATGTTTAGTTACAATCAACTTGAGATTCGGCTCTAGCATACATATATGTATATATGTTTGAGCATGATGTATTGGTATGACGTATATACTATCTTAAGGTATATACTTACTTATGATGATGTTTTGGTTATGAAGGAAATGATAGATGTGTATTGAGTTACAATATGGAAAGGTATTAGTTAGTAAAATGTATGCTGTTTTTGTTTGGTAATAAGTGCATAAATGGCCTCAACATGGACATGCATATTCGCCACATGAAGGGAAATTGGTGAGCATGTATTCGGTTAGAGGCAACCATATTGAAGCCTTATCTTGGCTTAGATTGTTGACTAAATGGGTAATAAGTGAGGATGGTTGCGAATATACAAACATACATATGCATGTGTAATTGAATTATGAATGTTTAGCGAGATGGTTAAACTAGTTGATTTATTGATTAAGCTCAAGGAGTTAAAGAAGGAGAATCAAGCAAGGGAAAGGCGAAGGTCATCGAGTAGCCGGCTTGGACTATTTTTACCCAACACAAGGTAAGTCATTAAGCATATATTTGATATTGCTTAAATGATTGTAATATCTATGCAATTGTGTTTAATGAGATGAAATATATACAAATGTATGTGTATGAAAAGATGATAATGTTGAACGTAAAAGAGATAGTGAAATGTGTAGGAAGTTTGCTTCGGCACTAAGTGTGCAAGAAATAGATGTGTACGGTGACGAGATTGGCACTGAGTGTGCGAGCTTGTAATGTATGGCACTAAGTGTGCGAGTTTGGACTATATGGCACTATGTGTGCGGGCTTGAATCACGTGGCACTAAGTGTGCGTGATTGAGTATTAAGCACTATGTGTGCGAACTCTACACATATCTCCGATTGAACATTTATATGGAGGCGTGACTTTATCGAGATGAGTATGGACAGCGAAAAGAGTAAGTACCTTGAGTTCATGGCTAATAGATGCTATGTTCATGCTCGGGGTGGAGTTGGTAAGATTTAAATATATGTGATGATTTCAATTGCATTCCCGTAAATAAGGTATCGTGGAATAGATGAAAGTTCATTTGATTGCATGATTGTTGCGGAAACGAAATGATGTATGGAAATTGCTTCAAATATCCTATTGAACAGTATATGAAATGTAAATGTATGACTTGGTATGAGATTGATCCGAAGATCTAAGGAACTATGGTATAGTTCGGTATGGTGGAACATTTGGCCTTGTTTCATTATTTCATTTTATGATAATTGTATTAATGGATGGTTGTGGAATGCTTATGACTTACTGAGTTATAAACTCACTCGGTGTTTTCTTGTCACCCATTTTAGGTTCCTTGGGCTCGTCTCCTTTTGGGTGTTTGTAACCGTCAACGAAGTCATCACACCGGCGAGCAATCTTTGGTATTGTCTTCTTAGTCGACTTAGGAGAACATTTGGCATGTATGAGCTATTTTGTTTTGTTAAATTTTGGGTTGTAAACTTTAAGCCATGTGAAAATGGCCTATGTGGTCGTTTGAGTGGGATGCTAGAATCTATAGCCACGAGTCTTAGAAACCTTAATTTTGATAAGGTGGCCATAATTTGTGTCACGTATGATGGATGAGTAGTAAGGCTAAGGAAGGATTCATGAAATTGGCATAGTCTACTGCAGTAACTGTTGCGGACAGCAGCAGTGATATGAGATCAAAAAATCACTAAAAATAGTAGAAGTGGAATTAATAGCTAAAAAAATTATGTACTCGAAGCTTGATGGGTCTATTTTCATATGGATGAAACAAAACGACCATATGAGCTGTATTTTAAGAGATATTAAAGTTCTCGTGAAACAGGGCCAGAACGGTTTCTGGATCCCCTGTTCCGACTTTGGAAAAATCATTGTAAATTAACCAGAGATAATTAGGAGTCATGCCATATATGTGTAGATTCCTCTCTGAGTCTAGTTTCTATAGAAACAAACGGCATCAGTATTGAAGCCCTGTGCAGGGAGATATCCAATTCGTAACGCACAAAGGTCAGTGTAGTCGATCCCTGCAACAGGGGAGACTTTAACTAATAAACTGTACTAATTGGCTTGACCAAAGATTCTAGAAAAAAATCTGTAGATGGACATATGAGTCTAGTTTCAGGGAAAAATTACGAAACTGATTTTCGAGTTGTAAAACTCAAGATATGATTTTTGAAGCGACTAGTACACAGATTGGCAGCTTGTCTGGGAAATTCTCAAGAAGTGGTTTGAAGTCTGTTAACACCTCGTGTTCGACTCTGGCGACGGTCTCGGGTTCGGGGTGTTACAATTTTATTGGTATCAGAGCTATGGTTTAGTCGATTCTAGGACTACCGTAGCGCGTGTGAGTCTAGCTATACATGCCAATGTATTAGTGCTTAAAAATGTGATGACTTCTGACGGTTGAAATTTTTGTTTTGATTAGCAAATGGAACCCGGGGTAGAGAGACCCTTGGAGGATGACGTTGAAAGTGTAGCGGCTGCTCCTGCGCAAGGGAGACCGCCTGTTGAGCCTCAGTCATCCGCGAATAATCAAGATGAAGGGGCGAAACAAGCCTTCTTCACCATGATGAATGAGTGGGTCGCGCAATATGCCCGAACCAATCCTACTGTCCAACCATTCCCAAATTTAAATAATCCACCCCAAGAGCCCGTAATGCCATCGATTGCTGATCCTGTGAGACCGAGTAAACCACCGTGGACTTGATTAGGAAGCATGGGGCCGAGGAGTTTAAGGCCATAGTTACTTGGCGATCTTTGAAAGGGTGAGTTCGCTTGATAACACCATTAGAGTGTTTGATGAACTGTCATGCACACTCGATGAATGTCTTAAGTGTGCTATATCCTTGTTAAGTAGACTCACCTACTATTGGTGGAGGACCTTAATTTCCATAGTCCCAAAGGAACAAGTTACTTGGGATTTCTTCCAAATGGAATTTCAAAGAAATACATTAGTCAACAGTTCATCGATCAAAAGCGTAAGGAATTCTTGGAGCTCAAGCAAGGTCGTATGATGAGATCTCGAATCTGAACATGAGTTCGTAAGACTTAGTCGGTATGCTCGGAGTGTGTGGCTGATGAGGTTGCTATGTGCAAAAGATTTGAAGAGGATTGAATGAAGAGTTAAAGCTCTTGGTGGGTATTTTGGAGATAAAAGAATTTGTAACACTAGTTGAACGAGCCTGCAAGGTCAAGAGCTCGGAAGGAGAAGAGGAAGGCTGAATTTGAAGCTAGAGATTATCGTAAAAGATCGACGGGCAAGGCTCCATTTTCTACTGTAAAGAAGTTCAGAGAGGACACAAATAAGTCGAGGGCGCATCAAGGGATTTCCATTAGAGCACGACCATCGATGGACTCACGAGCTACCTCGGTAGCTAGTGTGGGCAATAATCGTCAAGAAAAGCCGAATGCCCCCAATGTGGAAGACGACACATAGGTGAATGTTGGGGTAAGTCTCATTAATAGGGCTCATATGGATGCGGTTCGAGGGACCACTTCATTAGAGATTGCACGGAGCTAGATGAGAAGAATAAGATACAAAGTTCAAGATCTAGTGGGACGACGGCTAGAGGTAGACCCCCGAGGATTTCAGGAGGTAGGGGTGGTAATCAGAGAGGGGTCTCTGATACGGTTGTTCGATCCGAGACTCGTGCTCCTGCTAGAGCATATGCTATCCGCGCAAGAGAGGAGGCATCCTCCCCTGACGTTATCACTGGTACTTTCACTCTCTTTGATACTAGTGTGATTGCATTGATTGACCCTGGCTCTACTTATTCATATGTATGTGAAACCTTAGCATCCAGTAAGACTCTACCTGTTGAGTCTACTGAGTTCGTAATTCGGGTGTCAAATCCCTTGGGTCGTTACGTGCTGGTCGACAAAGTGTGTAAGAAATGCCCCCTAGTCATTCGAGGTTCCTATTTTCCGGCGGACTTGATGCTTTTGCCGTTCGATGAATTTGATGTTATTCTTGGGTTGGATTGGTTGATCGTGCATGATGCGGTTGTGAATTGCAAAAGCAAGACTATTGAATTGTGATGCGCAAATAACGAGATGATCCGAGTTGAGTCTACGGATTTGAAGGGGTTGCCAGCTGTAATATCATCAATGTTGGCCCAGAAATATGTAAGAAAAGGGTGCGAAGCATACCTTGCGTATGTACTTGATGATAAGGAGCTAGAAATAAAACCGAATCTGCTTGGTGGTTTGTGAATACCGGATGTTTTTCCAAGAATTACCGGGTTTGCCACTGCTCGGAGATAGAGTTTGGTATTGAGCTTGTACCTAGGACCACACCGATTTCGATAGCTCCGTATCGTATGGCACCAACGGAACTAAAGGAGTTGAAAGCTCAGTTGCAAGAGTTGGTGGATAGAGGCTTTGCTCACCCGAGTTTTACACCTTGGGGTGCACCAGTGTTGTTTGTGAAAAAGAAGGACAGAACCATGAGGTTGTGCATCGACTATCGTCAACTTAATAAAGTGACAATAAAGAACAAATATCTGTTACCGCGTATCGATGATTTGTTCGATCAACTGAAGGGAGCCTCAGTGTTTTCAAAAATAGATTTGAGATCGGGCTATTATCAGTTACGAATCCGAGATTCGGATATACCCAAAACTGCCTTCAGAATGAGATATGGTCACTACGAATTCTTAGTGATGCCGTTTGGGCTCACTAATGCCCCTGCGGTATTTATGGATTTGATGAATCGGATCTTCAGATCATATTTGGATCGGTTGGTAGTGGTGTTCATTGACGACATCTTGGTCTATTCAAGAGATGAGACCGAACATGCGGAGCACCTGGGATTAGTGTTGTAAATTTTACGGGATAAGCGGTTATATGCTAAGTTCAAGCAAGTGTTAGTTCGGTTAGAGAGGTTAGCTTCTTGGGTCATGTGGTATCTCAGATCGGGTATTCGGTCGACCGAGTAAAATTTCAACTATACTTAACCGAAGCCTCAGAAATATTAACGAGGTTCGAGCTTTTTGGGACTTGCCGGTTACTACCGACGGTTTGTAAAAGGATTCTCGATGATAGCCACACCCATGATGAAACTGCTTCAGAAGGATGTCAAGTTTGAATGGACGGAAAAGTGTCAGAAAAGTTTCAATCAATTGAAAACTCATTTAACGGAAGCTCCAGTTTTAGTGCAGCCCGAATCTGGCAAAGAGTTTGTCATTTATAGTAACGCCTCCCTACTTGGGTTAGGTTGCGTATTAATGCAAGAAGGTCGAGTTGTGGCCTACGCGTCGAGACAATTAAAGCCACATGAGAAAAATTATCGACCCATGATCTCGAATTGGTCGCCATCGTATTCGCCTTTAAAGATATGGCGACATTACTTATTTGGTGAGAAGTGCCATGTGTATTCGGATCACAAAAGTCTCAAATATTTGATGACTCAAAGAGACTTAAATCTGCGACAAAGACGTTGGCTCGAGTTGTTAAAAGATTACGAGCTTGTCATTGATTATCACCGAAAGGTTAATGTGGTGCGGATGCCTTAAGCCGAAAATCACCGCTTGCTTTACGAGCAATAAATGTACACTTGTCTATTCTACCCGACAATGTGTTAGTAGCGAATTAAAGGCCAAACCATTGTTGACTCATCAAATTCGTGAAGCTCGTAAAGTTGATGATGAGTTGGTTGCAAAACGGTGAGTGTGTTCGAACAAGGAATCGGAGTTTCATATTGGTGATGACAATTGTTTGAGGTTCGAAGTCATCTGTGTTCCAAAGAATTGAACTTATTTCAATGATTCGAACGAAGCCCATTGTAGCCGAATGGCAATCCACCCGGGAGTACGAAGATGTACAACGATTTGAAACGACGGTTTTGGTGGCATGGTATGAAACGAGACATCTCCGACTTTGTTTGAGATGTTTAATATGTCAACAAGTGAAAGCGGAACATCAAGTGCCTTGAGATTACTTGATCGATTACGATACCCGAGTGGAAATGGGATCGAGTCACAATGGACTTTGTGTCCGGACTGCCATTTTCAGCGAGCAAGAAGGATGCGATTTGGGTTGTTGTTGATAGATCGACTAAGTCGGCTCACTTTATCCCCGCGTGCACGGATTTTCATTGGATAAACTAGCTAAATTGTATGTTTCTCGATTGTGAGATTACACGGGTACCGATTTACGTGGTATCGGATAGAGATCCGAGGTTCACCTCGCGATTTTGGAAGAGATTGCAAGAAGCTTTAGGTACCAAGTTGCATTTCAAGACCGCTTTCACCCCCAAACCGATGGTCAATCCGAGCGGATAATTCAGATACTTGAGGATATGTTGAGATGTTGCATCCTCGAGTTCGATGGTTCATGGGAGCAGTACTTACCTTTGATTGAATTCGATTACAACAATAGTTTTCAATCAAGTATTAAGATGGCGCTTACGAGGCCTTGTACGGCGTAAATGCCGTACACCATTGTTTTGGACCGAGCTCGGTAAGAACAAAATTTTGGAGTGGATTTGATTAAAGATGCTGAACAGAAAGTAAAAGTAATCCGTGAAAATCAAGATAGCCTCCGATCGTCAAGTCGACGCGGATCTGAAACGAAAAGACATTGAGTATCAAGTGGGAGATAAAGTGTTTCTTAAAGTTTCGCCTTGGAAAAAGATACTCGATTTGGTCAGTAAAGGCAAATTGAGCCCGAGGTTCATCGGGCCATATGACATATCCGAACGAGTCGGTCCGATTCGTGATCGTTTGATTTTGCCCCCGAACTTGAAAAGATTCACGACGTCTTTCATGTTTCGATGCTTGACGCTATAGGTCCGATCCGTCGCACGTAATTAGTCCATCGAGGTTAAAATTCAAGCCGATATGAGTTATGAAGAAGAACCGATTCGTATCCTAGCTCGTGAAGTGAAGGAGTTGCGAAACAAAAGGGTTCCGTTAGTAAAAGTGTTATGGCTCAAACACGGGATGGAAAAAGCTACTTGGGAACCCGAGAACTCTATGAAGGAGCGATACCCAAACCTATTTACCGGTAAGATTTTTGGGGACGAAAATTTCTTAAGTGGGGGAGAGTTGTGACAGCCTTAAAATGACCCTAGTCGGAATATGGTTTCGGGACCACAAAACCGAGGCATAAAAATAATTTGATATTTATTTTGATGCCTATAATATGTGTTAACTCATGTGTGACATTTTGATGCTTTAATTTAGAGTTATAAATGTGAATTTCACTAGAAAGGACCTAGTAGAAAACTTTGAAAGTATGATGGGGAAATGTATGATGACTAATTAAAGCATGCATGCAAAACAATGGCCTTGCATGTCAAATACCCCCTTTTTACAAGTGATGGCCGCCATGACAAGGGAGTATGGGCTAAACATGTCATGAAACATGTTTTGTTGGTGCATTAGGGGGAAACAATAAACAAATAAGCATGGGTAGTAAAGAAAAAAAATGTGTGTGTGTGAGTGAAACCCCCCATTGCCGTACATGGAAGAAAAGAAAAGAAAAAAATTTTGCTCATCCATTTCATTCTCTCTTGACCGAAAATACTAGAGGGGAAGGGAGGAATTTTGCTTCATGCTTGGGTTGGAAGAGGATTAGGAAGAGGTTTGGCTATATTTGCATCAAGATTAAGGTATGTTTGATGTTGTGCCATGAGATTCATGCATGTTTTGGTTGTTAACTTGATGTTCTTATTAGCCCATGGTTCAAATCTTTGTTATATCATGGGGATGGTATTTGGCCAAGGTGGATTTTGAGTTAATGCCATTGCATGTTAAATATGAAGCTTGATGATGATACATGTGATGGTGGATTGAGGACTCTTAGATTTTCTTTGAGCATTTTTGAATGATATACTAAGTTCTTTGTGTAATCATGACCAAAATTATGGTGTTGTGATGTATTCGCCATGGTGCATCCCCAAGTGTGATTTATGCTCTTTGCATGGAGAGTAAGATTTGTGTTTCGAAATCATGTTCATGTTTAGTTACAATCAACTTGAGATTCGGCTCTAGCATACATATATGTATATATGTTTGAGCATGATGTATTGGTATGACGTATATACTATCTTAAGGTATATACTTACTTATGATGATGTTTTGGTTATGAAGGAAATGATAGATGTGTATTGAGTTACAATATGGAAAGGTATTAGTTAGTAAAATGTATGCTGTTTTGTGTGGTAAAAAGTGCATAAATGGCCTCAACATGGACATGCATATTCGGCCACATGAAGGGAAATTGGTGAGCATGTATTCGGTTAGAGGCAACCATATTGAAGCCTTATCTTGGCTTAGATTGTTGACTAAATGGGTAATAAGTGAGGATGGTTGCGAATATACAAACATACATATGCATGTGTAATTGAATTATGAATGTTTAGCGAGATGGTTAAACTAGTTGATTTATTGATTAAGCTCAAGGAGTTAAAGAAGGAGAATCAAGCAAGGAAAGGCGAAGGTCATCGAGTAGCCGGCTTGGACTATTTTACCCAACACAAGGTAAGTCATTAAGCATATATTTGATATTGCTTAAATGATTGTAATATCTATGCAATTGTGTTTAATGAGATGAAATATATACAAATGTATGTGTATGAAAAGATGATAATGTTGAACGAAAAGAGATAGTGAAATGTGTAGGAAGTTTGCTTGGCACTAAGTGTGCAAGAAATAGATGTGTACGGTGACGAGATTGGCACTGAGTGTGCGAGCTTGTAATGTATGGCACTAAGTGTGCGAGTTTGGACTATATGGCACTATGTGTGCGGGCTTGAATCACGTGGCACTAAGTGTGCGTGATTGAGTATTAAGCACTATGTGTGCGAACTCTACACATATCTCCGATTGAACATTTATATGGAGGCGTGACTTTATCGAGATGAGTATGGACAGCGGAAAGAGTAAGTACCTTGAGTTCATGGCTAATAGATGCTATGTTCATGCTCGGGGTGGAGTTGGTAAGATTTAAATATATGTGATGATTTCAATTGCATTCCCGTAAATAAGGTATCGTGGAATAGATGAAAGTTCATTTGATTGCATGATTGTTGCGGAAACGAAATGATGTATGGAAATTGCTTCAAATATCCTATTGAACAGTATATGAAATGTAAATGTATGACTTGGTATGAGATTGATCCGAAAGATCTAAGGAACTATGGTATAGTTCGGTATGGCTGGAACATTTGGCCTTGTTTCATTATTTCATTTTATGATAATTGTATTAATGGATGGTTGTGGAATGCTTATGACTTCTGAGTTATAAACTCACTCGGTGTTTTCTTGTCACCCATTTTAGGTTCCTTGGGCTCGTCTCCTTTTGGGTGTTCAGAATCACAACGAAGTCATCACACCGCGAGCAATCTTTGGTATTGTCTTCTTAGTCGACTTAGGAGAACATTTGGCATGTATGAGCTATTTTGTTTTGTTAAATTTTGGGTTGTAAACTTTAAGCCATGTGAAAATGGCCTATGTGGTCGTTTGAGTGGGATGCTAGAATCTATAGCCACGAGTCTTAGAAACCTTAATTTTGATAAGGTGGCCATAATTTGTGTCACGATGATGGATGAGTAGTAAGGCTAAGGAAGGATTCATGAAATTGGCATAGTCTACTGCAGTAACTGTTGCGGACAGCAGCAGTGATATGAGATCAAAAATCACTAAAAATAGTAGAAGTGGAATTAATAGCTAAAAAATTATGTACTCGAAGCTTGATGGGTCTATTTTCATATGGATGAAACAAAACGACCATATGAGCTGTATTTTAAGAGATATTAAAGTTCTCGTGAAACAGGGCCAGAACGGTTTCTGGATCCCCTGTTCCGACTTTGGAAAAATCATTGTAAATTAACCAGAGATAATTAGGAGTCATGCCATATATGTGTAGATTCCTATCTGAGTCTAGCTTCTATAGAAACAAACGGCATCAGTATTGAAGCCCTGTACAGGGAGATATCCAATTCGTAACGCACAAAGGTCAGTGTAGTCGATCCCTGCAACAGGGGAGACTTTAACTAATAAACTGTACTAATTGGCTCGGCCAAAAATTCTAGAAAAAAATCTGTAGATGGACATATGAGTCTAGTTTCAGGAAAAAATTACGAAACTGATTTTCGAGTTGTAAAACTCAAGATATGATTTTTGAAGCGACTAGTACACAGATTGGCAGCTTGTCTGGGAAATTCTCAATAAGTGGTTTGAAGTCTGTTAACACCTCGTGTTCGACTCCGGCGACGGTCTCGGGTCCGGGGTGTTACAAACAATCCCTGTGGAGATGATAACTCGATACTTACTTATTACTTGATAACAACTGTGTACTTGTACAAACCTACGCGTTACAATTCCTAAAAGTAGAATGCCCAATTTATAATTTTAGTTTGTCTATAATAGGTTTCTTTTAATACATTTAGGAATTCTTAAACTTAAATTCAGTAAATTGACAATGTGTAATAATGAATATCATGGCAAAATGATAAGAATCACTCCAATGTTTGAAATGTTGAGTAGATCAGTAATACTTTGTTTGCTCCATCGTATTATTGATTAGAAAAACAAGTTCAAATAAGAGTGAGTAAAAAAAATTGTTAGGGACACTCCACTGTAGTAATAGGTTGATTAACTAAGGAGGTAGTTGTTTGCTCCATCCATTTTTTAGTTAAAAGCCTTAGCTTCATGAGTGAGTTACATTCAAATTGTAGCATGATGTAATATTGGGCAATCTAGTGTATGCTCAATTGAAATTGTCAAGTAAAAACACCATGTGACAAGATGAATTCCCCAAAAAAGAAATAACATTTGTAACTAAAGTTTTGAAATGACTATAGAGAAACTGAGTTTAGAAGAAAGATAACCTAAGTGCATTAGGAGGTATTTACTACAGTCAGAATTGCATGAATATTTAGGAATTTTTATTTTTAGGTAATATTTTCAACACTTTGTTTACTAAACAAACCTACAAAACTTTAATAATTTTTTTTTGTTTTAATAGAATACTACTAAGAATGGATGTATAAAATATAAGACAAATGGTTTAGCATTATATATGGTAACTGTGTTTGGAAAATTCATGCATTCATGCATACTCATACATATTTTGCTTAAGGACAAGCGATAGTTCAGGTTTGGGGGTGTGATAACTCTTGAAAAGAGTTATATTTTAGGACTCTAGATTGAATTAATTTTTTGTAATTAAGTAAATATGTTTGCATTTTTAGGATATTTTTAGAAAATTGCATAACAAAGCTTAGATTATTCTACAAATGTCATTATTTGTTGCTATGGAAGAAAGGTGTTGGTTATTGTTGGCAGCAGGTGTAGGATGAAGAAGAGAAGAGAGAAAGGAGAAAGAAAATAAAGAAAGTGAAATATTTCCATGGCAAAATGTTGGTTAGATTGCAAACAAGAATTCCATGGCAATTTCAGGAAGATGACGCAGCACTCAGTCTACGTCATTCTTAGCCAGCTGTACTTGTACCAGATAAACCACCTTAAAAAAGAGGAAGCAAAAGGTGTGTGCTGAGAGGAAGGGACCTACCCTATAAAGGAGGAAAGAGAAAATGAAAAAAAAGGATGAGGATTTTGGGGAGAGAGGAATCGAAGAGCAATTTTTCTCTACATCGAATTCTCGTCAAAAATTTCAAAGAAAAGAGAGGAGAGGGTAATAGCTTACAAAGTAAAAAAATCACAGACGCAAGGAAGGAGAAGAGAAATCTGGCCTAAGTTTTGTATCAAATTTCAGTATTAAAGTGAAAGCTGGAGTTGCGAGAGCTTCTTGCAGTTCTGCCTTTATTTTCTGATTTCAACTTTGTAATTCATAAACTTGAATGACGATGTTGAAAGGTTTTATTTTGGATTTAAATGTCCAATCCATGAGCTAAATCTCATTGGGTTGGAATTATTTGGGTGAATTTTTACTATCTTCAATTTCCATGGTCTAATTTTGAGTAGATTACTATTTCATTCGGCTTGTGATTATTTTAAATGCATGCATGCAAGCTCTAGACATAGATGATTGTATGGTATGTTGTTAGATATGAGTTAATAATGAAAAGATTAAATAAACTGAATTATTATCTGTTGATACAGATGAATATTCACAGCACTCTAGACATAAAAGTTGCAATATGTACAGGGAAAGGAAGAGCAGTCTAGATATCATTGTTGAGTTCTGTAGACATACAAAAACTTAGAATGATAGCTTAAAGTCTGGCCCTCGAAAGAAGCAAACTACAGTAGTGAATCCTTGGGCAGTAGAATGGTTAAGCGTTTGCTATGACATTATCATGATATAAAAATAAAATCTGAGTAATTCCAACCTTTTTCATTCAATAGTACAAATCCTCCCCACTTGTTCTTTGAAAATTTCCATAGCATTTCAATTGCCCTGGCATTTTTTTCATTTATAATTAATTTTATTAATTCATTCATTAATTCTCTTCATCAATTTGTCATCCGTTTCTGTTGCACAGTTTTATTAGTCAAATTCAAGGTAATAGCATAACCAATTTTTTAATAAATTCTGATCCCTGTGGAGACGATACTCACTCATCACTTTATTACTTGATTCGATGTGTATACTTGCACATTCGCATTACACATTCACACGCGACAACAAGCTACCTTGATGGTGAGCATAGGTGGATCCAGAATGATGAGGAATTCTACTTGCGAGCACTGTGGGAGAAATCATAGAGGAGAATGCTGGAAACATAATGGAGCTTGTTTTGGATATGGGTCTATGGACCATCAACTTAGAGATTGTCCCTCCAAGGTTGAAGTAAGTTCAGAATAATCTATAGGAGGCCTCCAAAATGTTCAGCAAGAAGCAAGATTAGGAGTGGCAACAAAGTTGGGATCAGTTCAGGGAGCTCCAAAAAAGAGCTATACTAAACCCAACTCTAGAGTGTCTGACAGAGCATATGGGGTGAAATCCAAAGAAGATGTTGACTTATCAAAGGTTGTAACACGTAAGTTTTATTTTCTTAGAAACGATATTCACGCATTAATAAATTTGGGGTCAACCTATTCGTACCTATACACTAAAGTCGTAGAAGGTATGTATTGATGTAACACCCTAAATTCAGGGTCAACCTATTCTTACATCTGGTGATGTCACGTTGAAGTATTTTTCGAAAAACATAATTTCGTTGAAAAATCCGTTCTATATTAAAACTTCTTTGTGACTTTAAAGAAAATTTTGGATATCTCGTTTATTGTTAAAACTCAAGTCGTTTTAGCAAAATGTTAATCATATTAGATCGTTATTACACTTTAAAAAAATGTTTGTTGCGGAAGCTTTTAAAACCGGTTGCGTGTTCGTGGTATCTTTGGAAACATTTATCTTTTTGAAAACCTGCATCCTAATGCTAGCAGATCAAAATAACAAAACCCCAAATTAAAGATTAAAGATTTAAAGAGGCCTTATTACAAAATACCCAAATTAAATTACTTATAAATTAAAAACCAAATATAGAAGCATGAGCGGTTGTATGGCCACCTTCGAGTCCCTTGCAACACCGATCTACTTAAGGATTACCTGCGCAAATAAGTAGAAGTGTGAGTTTACAAAAACTCAATGTGTAATCCCACATAAACAAACAGTCAAAAAACAAGCACAGTCTGGGCCTAAGCCCTTTTTAACAACACTGACAATATCAGTTTGGGCTCTAGCCTAACTCAATACAGAAACAGTCATGTCTTCGGGCCTTGCCCCATTGTAGTAATAGTAAACAATGCAGTAACAGTAAACATTATGCAAGTCTCACCCATAAAGCCTCTACACTCCATCTCCGTCCAACCTTACACTCCATGCGGGGACAAAATCGACCCACCCATCCCTACACTCCAAATAGCACCGATTGCAGCATTAAACAGTATTTGCAACAGAGCTACTAGTATAATAGGCTTAAAGCTATCAGTGATTTGCAGCAGAGCTGCTAGTATAGTACACTTCCTCCAATCATATAAAAACCCATCCCTGTGACAGCCCTAATTTGACCTAGTCGGGAAGTGGTTTCGGGACCACAAAACCGAGTCATAAAAATAATTAACTGTTATATTCTATGCTTATTATATGTGTACATGCATATGTGAAAGTTCCATGCTCTAATTTTGTCATTTGTATGTGAAATTATTAAATAGGACTTATGTGAAATAATTGTGGAAGGTGATAGGTAATTTTAAAAAGGGGGTCTATTAATGCATGTCACAAAAGGTTTGGACTTGCATGTCAAATATACATTTTTGTTTATAGTGGCCGGCCATGATGATGCTTTTATATTAAATATATGTATTAATTATTAGTTAAATGGCTTTATACTTTATAATATAGATGAATAAAATAAAATAATAATAGAAAGAATGGTGAAGAAAACAAAGTCTCAGCTTTGTTCTTCTTAGCCGAATCTAAAGAAAGAAAAAAAAATGGAACAAGACATTCGGCCATTTGAATCATAAGGAAGGTTAGTAAATTGTGTTAGGTTTCTTTTTAAATTCTAGCTTGTTTTAGGTTAATCATCATGTTTCTTACTTAGGCCATGTTAAAATTTTGGATTTGGGTGGTGAATGGAGCATTCGGCCATGGTTGTTAATAAAGAGATTGGAGTATTTTCTTTATGTTTTGATGAATAAATGTTGATGAGAGAAGTTTGAACTAGTTAAAAGTTTAATTTGATAGTATTTATATGTGTAATAGCCGAACTTGGACTTGTTTAGTTACTTGAATAAATGCTTTGAAGTTAAATGCTAAAATATGAGTATTGCCGTTTAGATGATTTGAAAAGAAAATGGTAGATGTTTGAATGTCTAAAGGTTCGGTATTGTACATGAATTCTAATGGTATGATTTTGTAAATTACCGAATGAGCTATAGGAGTTCGAAAATGGTTTAATTTTCATGTTTAAATTCGGTTATATCCAATCATGGATGGAGTTATTTTGATATGCATGGTATAAGGTATGTATGATTTGTGTTTTGGTTGCATAACTATACATGTTTAAATGATATAAATGCAAAGAGTTGTGAAATAGTAAATTGAAGTAAATCTGCTTGGGACAGCGGCTGTAATGTGATTTTGGAAAATCACCATAAATTGTGGGAGTAGCGTTAGAAGCTGAATAAACTATGTAATTAAAGCTTAATGAGTCTAGTTTCAAATGAAATCAACGAGAACATATTTTGACTTCTGTACAATTAGAAATTTGATTCGAAGTAAAGGGTGGTCAGATTAGTCAAACAGTGAAACAGGGGAAATTTTAAGAAAAATCTGGTATTGATTGGCCAAGATAAAAATTCTAAAAATTTTATGGATAAAATATATATGAGTCTATTTTCAGGGAAATTTAACAGCAATTGATTTGGAGTTTCGTAGCTCCAATTATAAATAATTTAGTGACTGTTGCTCAGGAAGACAGCTTATTGTGAATTTGTGATTATGTGGTAAATATTGATAAAAATTTGTTAACGAGTTGCTTAATGTTTTCTTATAAACTTACTATGATCTATATGTGTGAAAGTCGTATATATATATATATATATATATATATATTATATTCTGAAAGTAATACTTGAATAGTCGAATAATGACTAGTTTAAAATTGTTGAATTTAAGCTCAAGAGCATAGAGAACCAAGGTTGGACAAGGAAAAGAGAAAGTAGTTGAATAGCCGATCCGAGACTGTTCAAAATATTCGAGGTAAGTTTTGAGTAGTCACCTTTAGTATATAATTGATGATGCCTTGATATGTGATATTTATGTATGGCTTTGAATCGAAATGTAAATGATGGTATTCATATGGTGCTTATATCCGAACGTAGCAAATGACTACTAATGTGATATGTTGAATAAGTTGTGTTAATATATGATTAAATATGCATGATATTTGATGTGTATCCGGCTTAAAGACCCATGAGCTATATCTTGGAATTATATCCGAGCTTAAAGACCTGCAGGCTATATGTTGGAATTATACCCGGACTTAAGGTCCGCAGGCTATGTGCTGGAATTATAACCGGACTTAAGGTCTACAGGCTACGCGCTGGAAATATGTCCGGGCAAAAGTCCCGCAGGCTTCAAGCTGGTATTATACCGGGTTTAAATTCCCGCAGGCTTGTGCTGGTAATTGGTTTCAAGTTTTAAGACCTGACAGGCTTAATGCCAGTAATTAAGTAAGACTACGATATTGAATGTTCACAGTAAACCATCATTGAGTAAGTACTATACATTTAAGATGTTCAGGTACGTATTACTTACACATCAGTGATTTGATTTCGAAGTGAATCATAGCATCAAAGAAGAATATATATATACATTTATATATATATATAAGTGTAATTGATGGTTATATTTGCAAATATGAGAATGATTTAATCGGTCATGGTATATTTGTATATGAATTATATATTAAAATATCTTTATGTACTCATGTACATTCAGTCAATGATTTGTGAATTATTAGTATTAAAGAATGATACTTAAGTGTGAATGATTGTTATTTCTACGAGTAAAGCAATGACCTATTCGGTCAAATGTTGTTAATATATGAGATTATTTATTTTAAATACATCGTATGAACTATTAGTAAAAGAAAAATATGTGCTGAGAATCTATGTTTATGTTTATGTGTATTCGCCATGAAGCAATTTGAATTGAGAATAAGTCATTTAAATGATTGTTTTGATTTTCGATAAGTTTTAATTATTTGTGATGCTTAAAACTTACTAAGCTTTGAAAGCTTACTTCGTTTGTTACGTTCTCTATTTTATAGATTGTTGATTCCATTACTGCTCGGAAATGGAATAAATCACTACTCGTCACACTATCTATCATTTTGGGGTACTACTATATTTTGAAGCTAGTATGGCATGTATGGAATAGACTTAAGCGAATGATATTTTGAGATGTACTTATATATAAGCCATGTGAATATGGCTACTTTTGAATGTCGATACAAGTTTGAATTTCGATCTTTAATCGAGTTTGGCGATGTATATTTTTATTTTATTTTTTATTGTGTATGTTTTAAAATATTAAATTTTGAATCAGTAACTCTTCATAACCCACCCCGGCGACGGACACGGGTTATAGGGGTGTTACAATTTTATTGGTATCAGAGCTACGGTTTAGTCGATTCTAGGACTAACGTAGCGTGTGTGAGTCTAGCTATACATGGCATAAAGTGTTAAAAGGATAATGTGATGATTTCTGATAATTAAAACGTGTTTTTCGTATAGTAATGGATTCTGATCCCGATCGAGCAGTAGCTGATGATGTTGAGAGCGTAGCGCCTGCTCCCGCGATAGGGACAACACTGATAGACTCTCAACCAAATGCTAGCAATCAAAATGATGAGGCTAAACAAGCCTTCTATGCTATGATGAACGATTGGTTTACCCAATATATTCGAACTAATCCGGCTATTACACAACCCCCACCCCCGACTAATACAACCCCTACACCTGTGGTAACTCCTATTGTTGACCCGTTGAGGTTGAGCAAACCCCCGGTTGATAGAATTCGAAAGCACGGGGCTACTGAGTTCAAAGCTACTGACAATGATGATGCCGAGTAGGCTGAGTTTTGAATCGATAATACCATTCGTGTGTTTGATGAATTATCGTGCACACCCGATGAGTGCTTAAAATGTACTATATCACTGTTACGTGATTCTGCCTACTATTGGTGGAATACTTTAGTTTTAGTGGTGCCGAGAGAACGGGTTACTTGGGATTTCTTTCAAACCGAATTTTGTAAGAAATATATCAGTCAAAGATTTATCGATCAGAAACGAAAGGAATTTCTTGAGCTCAAACAGGGTTCTATGACAATTACCGATTATGAGCGAAAGTTTGTCAAACTTAGTAGATATGCTCGGGAATGTGTTTCGTCTGAGGCTATTATGTGTAAACGCTTCGAGGACAGGCTAAATGAAGATATTAAAATGATTGTTGGCATTCTTGAAATCAGAGAGTTCGTAGTACTTGTCGAGCGAGCTTGCAAAGCCGAGGAGCTTAGTAAGGAAAAAAGGAAAGCTAATGTTGGAGCTGGAGAGTTTCGTAAAAGATCTTGGGGAAAGCCTTTTCAGCAATCATCGAAGAAATTTTGAGATGATTCGGGCCGATCTAAGAACACTTCAGGCTTTTCCAGACGAGACCGTGATCGACCTCCAATAAGTACGCGAGCCACATCAGTTGCCAATGTTGGAAATGATCGTCGGGATAAGACCGAGTGCAAGTTTTGTGAAAAATGGCATTCGGGGAGTTGTAGATTTCATGATCACTCCTGTTATAGATGCGGATCATCCGACCACTTCATCAAAGATTGCCCGAGGTTGTTAGAATGAAATGTGAATCAGAGTGGAAAACCGAGTACTGCTATAGCTTGAGGTAGACCACCTAGGAATACGGGAAATGTTAGTGGAGGCCAGAGAGTGTCTAGAGATGTTACAACCAAATCTGAGGCTCGTGCTCCTGCGAGAGCATATGCTATACGCGCACGCGAGGATGCTTCTTCTCCTGATGTTATTACCGGTACTTTCACTCTCTTTGATACTAATGTGATTGCTTTGATTGACCCTGGTTCTACTCATTCATATGTATGTGAGACTTTAGCATCTAGTAAGACTCTACTTGTTGAGTCTACTGAGTTCGTAATCCGAGTGTCAGATCCCTTGGGTCGATATGTGTTAGTTGACAAAGTGTACAGGAAATGTCCCCTGATAATACGAGATTCCTGTTTTCCAGCCGATTTGATGCTTTTACCATTTAATGAATTTGATGTTATTCTCGGTATGGATTGGTTAATTGTTCATGATGCAGTTGGGAATTGCAAAAGAAAGACTATTGATTTGAGATTTGCAAATGATGAGATAATCCGAGTTGAGTCTACTGATATGAATGGGTTACCAATAGTTATATCCTCGATGTTGGCTCAGAAATATGTCAAAAAGGGGTGTGAGGCATATCTTACGTACGTACTTGATAATAAAGAATCAGAAGAAGCTTGAATCAGTATCAGTGGTTTGTGAGTATCCAGATGTTTTTCCTGAGGAATTGCCAGGGTTACCACCTGTTTGAGAGGTAGAATTCGGCATCGAACTTGTACCTGGGACTACACCAATTTTGATAGCTCTGTATCGTATGGCATCAACCGAATTGAAGGAATTGAAAGCTCAGTTGCAAGAGTTGACGGATAGAGGTTTCGCTCGATCCAGTTTCTCACCTTGGGGTGCACCAGTATTGTTTGTGAAAAAGAAAGACGGAACTATGAGAATGTGCATCGACTGCTGTCAATTAAATAAAGTGACAATCAAGAAAAAATATCCGTTACCGTGTATCGATGATTTGTTCGATCAGCTGAAAGGAGCCTTAGTGTTTTCAAAGATAGATTTGAGATCGGGTTATTATCAGTTGCGAGTGCGAGACTAAGATGTGCCCAAAACTACTTTCAGAACAAGATACGGTCATTACGAGTTCTTAGTGATGCCGTTTGGGCTCACTAATGCCCCTGTGATATTTATGGACTTGATGAATCGGATCTTCAGACAGTATTTGGACCGGTTTATAGTTGTGTTTATAGACGACATTTTGATCTATTCGCGAGATGAAATCGAACATGCCGAGCACCTGAGATTAGTGTTGCAAATTTTACGTGACAAGTAGCTATATGCTAAGTTCAGTAAATGTGAGTTCTGGTTGAGAGAAGTTATCTTTTTGGGGCATGTAGTATCCGCATCGGGTATTCGTGTTCATCCGAGTAAAATATCAGCCATACTTGATTGGAAGCCTCCTAGAAATGTTACTGAAGTTTGGAGCTTTCTGGGACTTGCCGATTACTACAGACTATTTGTAAAGGGTTTTTCGATGATAGCCACACCAATGACGAAGCTACTTCAGAAAGATATTAAGTTCGAATGGTCAGAAAAGTGTCAGAAAAGTTTTGACCAACTAAAAATGCTTTTGACGGAAGCCCCAGTGTTAGTGCAGCCTGAATCTGGTAAAGAGGTTGTCATTTACAGTGATGCATCATTACATGGATTGGGTTGTGTATTGATGCAAGAGGGTCAATTTGTGGCTTACGCATCGAGGCAACTGAAGCCACATGAGAAAGACTATCCGACTCATGATCTCGAATTAGCTGCCATAGTATTTGCTTTGAAAATATGGCGACATTACTTGTTCGGAGAGAGATGTCATATATATTCGGAGAGGAAGTTCTTTGTTTTCGAGGAAGAATTTGTATGCCGAAAGACTCAGACTTGAGATTGATGATTTTGAAAGAGGCACATAATGGACCTTGTGCTATGCATCCAGGAGGGAGTAAGTTGTATCGAGACTTGTGAGAATTGGTGGCCTGGGCTTAAGCGAGAAGTGACCGAATTTGTAGGGAGATGTTTGACATGTCAACAAGTGAAGGCCGAGCATCAACAACCTTCGGGATTGTTGCAGTCGGTAAAGATACCACTTTGGAAGTGGGAAAGGGTAACTATGGACTTTGTAAGTGGGTTGTCGTTGACACCTTCTAAGAAGGATTCGGTTTGGGTGATTGTGGATAGACTCACGAAATCTGCTCATTTCATACCTGTCCGAACCGATTACTCACTTCAGAAGTTGGCCAAATTGTATGTGGCGGAAATAGTACGGTTGCATGGTGTGCTAGCATCGATAATTTTGGACCGAGACCTAAGGTTTACATCTCGATTTTGGCAGAAGTTGTATGAGGCATTGGGAACGCGATTGGATTTCAGTACGGCTTTTCACCCTCAGTCGGATGGGCAGTCAGAGAGGGTTATTCAGATTTTAGAGGATATGTTGAGGGGTTGTGCTATTGAGTTTAGAGGCAGCTGGGAGGACTATTTGCCATTGGCGGATTTCGCGTATAACAACAGTTACCAAGCAAGTATTCAGATGGCTCCATATGAGGCACTATATGGGCGAAGGTGTCGTTCGCCTACTTGTTGGGCAGAATTGGGGGAAAGGCAAATACTTGGACCAGAGTTGGTAGCAGATACTGAAGACAAGATTAGGGTGATCAGGAATCGGTTAAAGGAGGCGGCTGATCGACAAAAGTCTTATGCCGATCTGAAGCGTAAGGATATCGAATATGCGGTAGGGGACATGGTCTTTTTGAAAGTTTCGCCTTGGAAGAAGATTTTGAGATTTGGTAAGAAGGGTAAGTTGAGCCCACGGTTTATTGGGCCTTACCGAATCATTAAGCGAATAGGGTCGGTGGCATATCAGCTAGAGCTACCTCCAGAGCTGGATCATATTCACGACGTTTTCCATGTGTCCATGCTAAGGCGATTTCATTCTGACCCAACTCATATCGTGCCAGTTGCAGAAATCGAGGTACGGTCAGATTTGACCTTTGAAGAGGAACCTGTGCAAATACTTGATCGCGATGTCAAGGTGTTGAGAAGGAGGTCGGTCCCATTAGTGAAAGTACTTTGGAGGAACCTTAGAAAGGAAGAAGCTACTTGGGAGACCGAAGAGGCAATGCGTCAGCAGTACCCTCAACTGTTTGGATCAGGTAAATTTCGAGGTCGAAATTTCTTTAAGGAGGGTAGAGTTGTAACATCCTGATTTTCGGGTTTTTCACGATTCTTGATATTTTAAATAAGTTTCTAAAATTTGGTATGTGATTATGGAAATCATAATTTGGGTATGTAAATGGGCTTATGGAAGGCCCATGAGTTGGCCAAAACCCGGTAGAATTTTTAAATTTTGGACTTAGGAGTTAGGGGTTCTGGCTAGGTGCCCTTATATAAAGTTGTGGGTAAAATGTATCACAAAAAGAGATTTAGTAAAGTGGCAAGGGTGACGCCACTAAGCTCCTAAAAAGGTTGCATGTGGAGCATAAGGGAAGACATGGGATCGAGCCCCTGTGTTGGCAAATAAGAGTATTTATTTTTATGTGCCGGAAGGGTAAGTGTTGGAACCTAAGTGGATTCTGTAAGAGGAGAGTTGGATCAAGTCAAATGCATAGATTAAGGAGGGATAAGGGGAGAGATTTTAGGGATTTGATATGAAGATAGAGTTGGCCGAATAAGGGAGATTGGAGAGGGGATTTTCGGTAGAGGGGTTTTAGTTAGGGATTTTCGGCACTTAGGTATTGGTGTGTCGTTTTCTCCCTTGAGGTTAGTCTTCTTCTCTCTTTTTCTTTTTGCATCCGAACCTACCATCTCTTCTTCCATCTTTTCTTCCTTCTATTTCTTTCAAACTAGCCCATTATTTCCCTTCATTCACCCATTTTTTCTTTCCTTTATCTCTACTTCTGCCGAAATACCGCAAAAGCCGAAATCAGTGAAGCTAGGGTGTGCCGATTCTTTGTGACCAGCAACCTTTTCTTTCCTTTTCAATTGTTGGCGTTCAATTCATTTACCTTTTAGGCATCCGGATTCAAGAGGAGAAAGACTGTGGTAAGTGTCCAAACTCTAAACGATTCCTAAAGTAACTGTTGGCCAAAAGCTGAAACCCTATAATTTAGGGAGATGGCTGAATATGGGTATAGGCTTTATGGGGTCTTCTTCTAATATTTTTTTGTGGTTTATTTAGTGGAGGAGCAGCAAGGTGTAGTGTTGACTTGGGGTAGCTTGGATCTCCGGAGTGGCTAGACCTAGTCATCAATCGCGACAAATGTAAGATTCATAAGGCCATTATGGATGGTGGCCGAATGTGTAAGTATTAGTATTAGATGATTTTTGGTTCGGTTCAATTATGGGAAGCTGACTATTAACGATGGATTATAGGAGAAATCGTGTAGGAGATCTCGTCGAGGAATATCGCCAAACAGGTGTGTAACGAACCCTTTTTCATAAGCTTAAAGCGATAAATGCCGAAAAGCCGAAATGCCAAAATTCTGGCATTTCGAGGACTCGTGAGCAAGCAAACGCTCATTAGTTAGTTAGATTCATTGAGATGATGATCAGGAACATTGGAAACGGTAAGAACGTGATTTTTGGCATTCACGGTAAGTTGGGCCTCGAGGGACTGCAATAGGGCCCTATAGGCTTTCGGGCCCATTTGGGAAAATTTGGTAGAAAACGGAAATCTGTTAAATTGCATGTTAAGACTGTTAATACTGTTATGGGTATAGGCTAAATGGGCCTAGATGACAAAAACGGCTAAGTAGGGCCCATTAGGGGTTTTAGGCCCAATAACTCGATTTCGCTAAAAATGGGCCAGAATCACTGTTTGTGTAACGCCCCCATGCCCGAGACCGTCACCGGAGTCGAGTATGAGGTGTTACTAAGCTTAGTTTAACATTTTTAGAACTTTGGATTATTTGTTTCTACATTCACAGCTTTTAAGCTACTTGCGTCACAGTCACAAGAAAAATCATATCTCGAGTTACGAAACTTGAAATTAAGATCTGTAAATTTTTCCTGAATCTAGACTCATATATCTATCTACTAATTTTTTTATAAAATTTTTGGTTGGGCCAATTAGTACATTTTATTAGTTAAAGTTACCCCTGTTTTAGGACTTGACTGGTCTGACCTCTGTTTACTACGAACCACATTTCTCTCTGTACAAAATTCATATGACTATGAGGTTTGTTTCTCATAAAACTAGACTCCATAAGGATTCTGAGGATATAAAATAAACCACCTAATTATATCTTTACAATTTATGGTGAATTTCTAAAGTAGGAACAGGGGATTCAGAAACTGCTATGACCCTGTTTCACTAAAATTCAAATATCTTGTAACATATAATTCCCTTACCTACTTCATTTATTTTGTGACACCCCTAATGTGACCCTAGTCGGAGAGTGGTTTCGGGACCACGAAACCGAGTCACAAGAATAATTAAGTGTTATATTCCGTGCTTATTGTATGTGGAATTGGTATGCGTAAATATTTCGTGTCTCGATTTTTATTAATTAGGTGCTAATTTATAAGAAAGGACCCATGTGCTAGGACTTGAAAATGTGATAGGTGTATTTTTAAGTGGCCTAATAATGCATAAAGTGAAATAAATGGAGTTGCATGTCAATTATCCCATTCCCTAAGGTGGATGGCGGCCATGACAAATTATGGGCAAGGGAAAACATGTTCCCAACATGTTTTACTAATGGATGATGTTAGAAATGATAAAATAAGAGTATGAAAAAAAAGAGAAAAAAATGTTCATTCTTCTCCATAGGCTTGGCGAATGTACTAAGGAAAGAAAAGAAAAATTTGTTCATCCTTTCTCATCTTCTTGGCGAAATTACTAAGGGAAAAGGGGAGGATTTTTGCTTCATGCTTGGGTTGGAAGAGACCTAGAAGGAGATTTGGCTAAGTTTACATCAAGATTAAGGTATGTATGAGGTTGTGTTGGGAGTTTCATGCATGGTTTGGTTGCTAATTTGATGTGCATGTTAGCCATGGCTCAAATCTTTGTTATGCCATGGAAATGGCATTTGGCCAAAGTTGTTATGGTGATAAAGCCATTGCATGCTAAGTGTGAAACTTGATGATGATGCATGCAATGATGGATTGTCTACTCATGAGTAAGATTTTGAGCTTTCTTTTGTTTTATCATGATTGAAGTTGAAAAGAAGCATGATTGTCATATTCGCCATGATGCATTCTTGAGCATGATTCATGCTTCTTGCATGTTAGTTAAAATTTGTGTTTTGGATGGCTATGGACACCTTGAAATTCGCCATGCTCATATATGCATATATATGATTGCACATTATGTTTTGGTTATGAACTAAGTGATGAATATATTGGTTTAAAGAAGAAGATGTGGAAGAATGCTTGTGAAATTGCAAGCACAATTGCCTAGCACACATGTAGGTGCTTGATGCTATATTATAAGTTTTGGGCCACAATGTGCAAAGCATTAATTAGTAAATTGCATGCTGTTTTGTGAGGTATTAAGTGCAAAATTGACCTCAACATGTACATGAATATTCGCCTTGGATAGCCTATTGAAGGCCTTAGCATTTCCTTGATGCTCAAATAAATTGTATTGAATTGCTTGATGTAGTATAAAATGTGCATGACCATTGTGTATTCAAGCTAAAGAGTGGCCATATGACCATTTAAAATCCTTGTCATATTCGGCCATAAGCAAGCACAATGAGGTTTTAATAAATTGAATTTGTTTGAATTAGCTCAAGAGCTAAGAGGGCCACAATTGGACAAGGGAAGGAAAAGGTGATCGAATAGCCGAAAAAGCCGTTCGACAACATCCGAGGTAAGTCCTCAAGAAGTGACCTTACTTGAATTATGTGAGATGAAATATGGTTGTGTATGATTATTGATTATGTGTGTATGAGTATTTGAATTCCACGGGCTAAGTCCCAAGGCGAATATGCTAATGATTATAATTGTGTTTGAGCCTTAGTAACGAAAATGAAATATGTATGTCCAATGATTATTGATGTATGTGTGCATGAGAAATTGAATGATATCCGGGCTAAGCCCAAGACAATTATGCTGAAATTATATCCGGTTAAGACCAAGGCAATTGTGCTAGTGGCTATATCCGGGCTAAGACCAAGGCATTCGTATGCGAGTTATTCGATCCGGCTAAGACCAAGGCATTTGTGCACGTGATTATATCCGGTTATATTCAAGAATCTTGGGCTGGAGGTGAGTGTTGGTTGCTGTAATGAATTCAATTAGTGCACTCGGAAAGCCCAAAGGATAAGGTACGTTTATGTACATTGGAGAGTCGACATGTTTGAGCAACATTCGCTCAATCGACTAATGAATTTCAGTTATTGAATTGATGGATACTTTGTGAAATTATATAATGATGAAGTATGAAGTAAGAATGTGTATTAATGAAATGATGCATTTGGCTATGTGAATGTATTGCTGTAATTAGAGTTGATTATATTCCTTGAGACTTACTAAGCATAAAATGCTTACCCGTTGCTTTGGCTCTCGTTTTCTAGATTTCGCTCAAGCAATCGGATTTGGGATCGTTGAAGTCAAGTCATCCACACTATCAAGCCTCCATTTTGGTATAAATTTTGGTTGAACTTGAGATGGCATGTATAGGACTACCCTTGTTTGTTAAATATGTTGTGATGTAAGTATGTACGGCCATGCTAAAATGGCTCGAAAAGGAAGCATGAACTTAGACTAATTGTGGGTTGTATGTATATATTTGGTGTCATGATGTGGCTATGGCTTGAAATGGGAATGTTGGTCATATGATCAGCCATTGGCATGGTTAAAATGATCATATATGAACCTATGTATGGCAAGACTAGTTGAATCATGGAGACTACCAAATAGGTAAGTCCTACCTTAAAACAGATGCTGCCAGCTGCAGTGGCGTGAATGTGAAAAATCACCAAAATTCATAGAAATGGAATTAAATAGTGAATAAGCTATGTAAATGAACCTTGATGAGTCTATTTTCATATGGAAGAAACGAAATGGTCATAGGAGTTACAGGTTAAGAGATATTAAAGCTATTGTGAGACAGGGCCAGAATGGTTTCTGGGTTCCCTGTCGCAACTTTAAAATTCACTATAAATTATCCAAAAATAATTAGGAGACATACCTTATATGTACAGATTCCATTTTGAGTCTAGTTTCATTAGAAACAAACGACACCAGCATTAAATCCCTGTACAGAGAGATATTCAAGTTATACCGCGCAAAGGTCAGAGCAGTCGATCCCTGTAACATGGGTAACTTTAACTAATAAACTGTACCAATTGGCCCGACCAAAATCCTAGAAATAAATCCATGGATGGATATATGAGTCTAAATTCAGGAAAATTTACGAAACCAGTTTCCGAGTTTTGAAACTCGAGATATGATTTTAAGGCGACAGTGACGCAGTTTTCCAGCCTGACTGGAAATGTCAAATTGGTGGGCAAAAACATGTGAACTTGGCTTGTTAACCCCTCGGGTCCGACACCGGCAATGGTCTCGGGTTTGGGGTGTTACATATTTCATGTGAAACTAGACATAATAAGATTCAATTTTATATGCAGTCCATCACCAAGTTCAATTTCTATGATTTTTAGTAAATTTTAAACTCGCGTCGTTGTTCTTTGCAGATTCATTTATGGCAAATTTCATCCCTTTTATGAGTTTTTATGCACTAAGTATCTTAATAATTTTCCTTAACATCAAATATAATCTAAACTAACTATTTTCATAATTTATCATTATCAAGCATTTCCTCAACCATTCCATCACCATACCATAAGATCATTTACACAAAAAGGTATATTGCTATACATGCCATACTTAAATTTACAAGCCATTACCAAAAGTCTTAGGATAGTGTGGTGAGTCTTGACCTATCCCGACTCTGAGCTGGCTTGTCCAAAACTACAATGAGTAAGAAGGAGGAGTAAGCATAAATGCTTAGTAAGTTCATATGCAAATAATAAGTAACTTAACAAACAGTCATACCAATCAACATTAGCATGTATCACTAAAACACATATCACATTTTAATCATTTTCATCATCTTATTACCTTATCGTGGTTGTATCAATACTCAACCCGAGGGTTAAATACATACCTGTCCAAAATATCCATTTCACATCACTTACCAATACGTCTCTTTACATCTCGAATATTCCTCCATTTGAGTAGAACTTTACCCGTTGAACACATCGGAATATAATTCGGATACATGGATAATTTGCATATAAGTGCCACATATTCAATCAAGAAATCATGTAACCCGCCCATACGTGAACTCGGACTCAACTCAACGAGCTCGGGCGTTCGCATCCATAAGTGAACTCGGACTCAACTCAACGAGTTCGGATGCCTAGTTACATCTCACGAACTCGGACTCAACTCAACGAGTTCGGACATTCGCATCCATAAGTGAACTCGGACTCAACTCAACGAGTTCAGATGCTCAACCATCCTAGTGACATGTCACTTGTATCCTAATCTATTCCTAAGGTTCAAACGGGATTTTTCTCGAACACTTATCCTTGCCGTCTTCCATAGAATGCCAAAATCAATACTCGGTAACAATTATATTTAACAAGTAGCTCACATAATTTACATATTATTTGAAATTAACCACAAAGCATACATTTCATAATGAAATTCAGCATAACACATAATTAATATCAATAACTTAAAAATAACAATTATGCTACATTATTTACACATGAACTTACCTTGGTACCAAAATATAAAGATTTTGCAATTTAGTCCACAATCTTTTCTTTTCCTCGATTGAGGTCGATTCCACGTCTTTCTTGATCTAAAATAACACATTTAGCTCATTTAATACTCACATTATCAAATTAATCCTTAACTCAAATTTTGGCAAAATTACAAATTTTGCCCCTAAACTTTTGCATATTTACATTTTTGCCCCTAGGTTCGGGATTAAACTTTATTCCTTATTCTTATGTTTTACAACATGCTGATCACTTTTCTCTTCTATGGCAACATCAAATTCTCACTCTAACATGTACTTGTGACTATTAGGTATTTTTACCGATTAAGCCCTTTTACTCGCTTTTGCTTAAAATCGAGTAGTACAAGTTGTCTAACATAATTTAAAACTTCATATTCTATCATAAAACATCAAAATACACAAATTTCACCTATGGGTATTTTTCCAAATATAAACCCTAGGTTAAATTATTGCTAACATAAGCTTTATCGAGTTAGGGATCTCAAAAACGTAAAAATCATTAAAAGCGGGCTTGAAATCACTTACTATGGAGCTTGGAAGCTTGAAACAAACCCTAGCTATGGAGAACCCTTGAAATTTCGGCCTAATGAAGAAGATGGACAAAAATTGGCTTTTAATTTTGTTTTTAATTCATTTTAATAACTAAATGACCAAAATACCCTTACTACTAAACTTTCCAAAAATTCCTTCCATGTCCTAATTTTGTCCATGAACTTAAAATTGGTCAAATTGCTATTTAAGACCTCCTCATTAATATTCCAAAACAACTTCATACTAAAAACTTCTAGAATGCAAGTTTTGCAACTTATTCGATTTAGTCCCTACTTTCAATTTAAGCACTTTAGGCATAGAATTTCATCACGAAATTTTCACACAATCATGCAATCATATCATAATCATCAAAATAATTATAAAATAATTATTTCTATCTCGGATTTGTGGTCACGAAACCACTATTCCGATTAGGCCCTAATTCGGGATATTACAGTTTGCACCCATGAATTGTTAGTAACCGTTAATGAACATGGAAACCCTAATTTTTGGTAAAATTACAAGATTACCCTTATAACATGAAAATGACCATTTTTCCCTAGGTAAAAATGACCATTATACCCCTAGGGTTTATGTATGAATTTAATACATGGGATTTTGAAAAACATGGTATGTATGATATGCACATGACATGTATGAAATGCACATGATATGTATGATATGCACATGATGTAATCATAAATGCATTGGGTTGGGTTTTTATATGGATGGAGGAAGTGTAAAAGGGCTTATGCCCCAGTTATTAAAGGGCTTATGCCCCAGTTATTAAAGGGCTTATGCCCCAGTTATTAAAAGGGCTTTTGCCCTAGTTATTCAAAGTGGCTAGGCCTCCAGTTATATGATAAAGCAGCTATGCTGCCAGTGGAGAGTTATGGCGGGGTGGGTTGAGTTAATCCCCACATGGTGTGTTGGTTGGTACGGGTGGAATGTAGCGGATGGTGGGTTGAGTAGTCTCCCCAAATGGGCTTGCATTCTTTCATTGACATTATATGTGATATTGAGATGGGCCTATGGGCCATACCATTTCTGAGAAAGGCTTTGCCCGAGAATATGAAATATGAAAAGGCTTCGGCCCAGTGTTATGAAATATGAAATATGAAAAGGGCTATGGCCCAGTACATGTTGAGACTGGATTTGGGCTTAGGCCCAACAGGCTGTTATTGTTTTGGGCTCTGAAAGGGGCTTGTTGCACACGAAGTTTCCAAACTCACCCCCTTTCCTTAACCTTGCAGGTGAGCCTTGATGTGGGGACTTCAATGGAGGGATTCAGAGTAGCCACGGTGATCGCTTTGGACTTTTAAATAAGCGTTGGTTTTCATTAAATTTCCTTTAATTATTATTTATTTTTGGGTTGTAATAAGGCCATTTTAACTTTCCTTTTATTTCTTTTCGGGATTATTTTATTTTTAATAACTTTAAACCTGGTTGATAATTATTCAAATGGGCTAGACTTAAGACGTGTTTTCAAAACGGTACTTGATTTCAAAATATCTCAACGCCACGATTAATCGACTTATCAAATACGTTCGCTTAAACAAATTTAAACTCGATATAACAAAGTGTGGTTATGGTTGTGGGCATGTCTAGGATTGGATCCAATCAAAGAGCTTGGTACTTAAGCAGCCTTCATGGCTCACCTCCTATGTCTCGGATACCTACCTGGTGCCCAACTTCCATACACTTTGTTAACTCACAAAAGTCGTTTTTTTTAAAAGCACTAAAACAAAACATGGATTTTTAACTTCAATGTGGCACGTCAGATTCGGCCATAACGTCTGGGCCAGGTTTGGGGTGTTACATGTGGATTCAGAATTTCAAATTGACAAAAATGATTGTTTGAGGTTCAGAAGTCGATTGTGTGTTCCAAGAAATTCAAAACTTATTTCGATGATTTTGAGCGAGGTTCATGGCAGCCGAATGTCAGTTCACCTGGGTAGTACAAAAATGTATAACGATCTGAAACGTCAGTATTGGTGGCACAGTATGAAACGAGACATTTCTAACTTTTTCTCGAAGTGTTTGATATGTCAACAAGTGAAAGCGGAACATCAAGTGCCTTCGGGATTACTTCAGCCGATTATGATACCCGAATGGAAATGGGATCGAGCCACGATGGATTTTGTATCTGGGTTGCCATTGTCACCAAGCAAGAAAGATGTGATCTGGGTTGTTATTGATAGATTGACAAAGTCGGCTCATTTTATCCCTGTACGTACGAATTATTCACTTGACAAGTTAGCCGAACTGTATGTTTCTCAGATTGTAAGGTTACACGGGGTACCTACTTCTATTGTATCGGATAGAGATCCGAGATTCACATCGCGATTTTGGAAGAAATTGCAAGAAGCATTGGGTACCAAGTTGCATTTTAGCACCGTTTTTCATCCCCAGACTGATGGTGTAACACCCTCATGCCCAAGACCATCACCGGAGTCGAGCTTGAGGGGTTACCGAACATAATTTATCAAATTAAGAACTTCAAATCATTTGTTTCTACATTCACAGCTTTCTAGCTACTCACGTCACAGTTACAAGAAAAATCATATCTTGAGTTACGAAGCTCAAAATCAAGATCCATAAATTTTCTCTGAATCTAGACTCATATATCTATCTACTAATTTTTTTATAGAATTTGTGGTTGGGCCAATTAGTACAGTTTATTAATTAAAGTCTCCCCTGTTTCAGGGTTCGACTACTCTGACCTCTGTGTATTACAAATCAAATATCTCTCTATACAGAATCAATGACTATGAGGTTTGTTTCTCTTAAAATTAGACTCAATAAGGAATCTTTACATATAAAGAACAACTTCTAATTATTTTTGTAAAATTTATTATGAATTTTTAAAGTCAGAACAGGGGATCTAGAAATCTCTCTGGCCCTATTTCACAAAAGTTTAAATATCTCTTAAAATATAATTTATATGCCTGTTTTGTTCAATCCACATGAAAATAGACTCATTAAGCTTCAATTTCATAACTTACTCATCATTTAGTTCCACTTATACTATTTTTAGTGATTTTTCAAATTCATGTCATTGCTGCAGCAATATTCTATTTTAAGGCAAGTTTCATCTTTCCATGAATTTTTATGAACTAGATAACCTATTAAACTTCCATGATATCAAACATGATCTAAATTAGCCATCACCATGACTTATCAATATCAAACATTTTCTCAACCAAACATGGCCGTATCATAAAATTATTTACACAAAATAGGTATATTGCTATACATGCCAGTAGTTGTACAAGCCATTTACCAAGATAAAAGTCCTTTGGATAGTGTGATCGAACTTTTGACCTGTCCCGATTCCTGAGCCGGCTTGTTCAAAACTACAGTGAATGAAAAGGAAGGAGTAAGTATAAATGCTTAGTAAGTTCATATGCAAATAACAAGTAACATAACAATACAATCATACCAAACAACCTTAACATGGTATCACCAAAACATTTATCACATTTCTAAATATCATTCATCATCTTACGATCTTATCGTTGTTGTATCTTTTTCCAACCCAAGGGTTAAGAACATACCTGTCGAAAGTGTCCATTTCACAACACTTACCCAAAACATCACTTATATCTTAAGTGCTCTTCCATTAAACTAGAAATTTCACCCGTTGAACACATCGGAATATAACTCGGATACATGGATAATTTTCACATAAGTGCCACATATGTAATCAAGAAATCATGTAACCCGCCCCAAAGTGAACTCGGACTCAACTCAACAAGCTCAGGCATTCGCATCCATAAATGAACTCGGACTCAACTCAACGAGTTCGGATGCCTAGTTACATCTCACGAACTCAGACTCAACTCAACGAGTTTGGACATTTGCATCCATAAGTGAACTCGAACTCAACTCAACGAGTTCGGATGCTCAACCATCCTAGTGACATGTCACTTGTATCCTAATCTATTCCTATGGTTCAAACAGGCTTTTTCCCTCGATCCCACATTTTCCTTCTTCCATGGAATATCGGAACCGATACTCGGTAGCAATTCATATTTATCAAGTGGTAAACATAATTTGCATATTACTCAACATTAACCATAAAGCATAATATTTCACGATTAAAAATCAGCATATCAAATAATTAACATCAATAACTTAAAAATAACAATTATGCTATATTATTTACACATGAACTTACCTTGGTACCAAAATATAAAGATTTTGCAATTTAGTCCACAATCTTTTCTTTTCCTCGATCGCGACTTGAATCTCGTTTCTCTTGATCTATAATACCAAATTAATCTTATTTAATACATACATTCATCAAAACAGTATTTAATACGAACTTTGGAAAATTACACTTTTGCCCTTAAACTTTTGCATAATTACACTTTTGCCCCTAGGCTTGGGAATTAAACTTTATTCCTTATTCTTATGTTTTATAACATGCTGATCACTTTTCCCTTCTATGGCAACATCAAATTCTCACTCTAACATATACTTGTGACTATTAGGTATTTTTGCCGATTAAGCCCTTTTACTCGTTTTCACTCAAAACCGAGTAGCACAAGTTGTCTAACATAATTTAAAACCCCATATTCTATCATAAAACATCAAAATACACAAATTTAACCTATGGGTATTTTTCCAAATATAAACCCCAGGTTGAATTATTGCTAGGATAAGCTTAATCGAGCTTCCGGATTCCAAAACGTAAAGAACATTAAAAGCGGGCTTGGAATCACTTACTATGGAGCTTGAAAGTTGAAGAAACCCTAGCTATGGAGAGAGGAGAATTCGGCAGCAACTAAGGAGGATTATGACCAATTTTGTGTTATTTTTCCCATTTTATTTCATTTAATATCCAAATGACCAAAATGCCCCTCCTTACTAAACTTTCAAAAATTCCTTCCATGTCCTAATTTTGTCCATGAACTTAAAATTGGTCAAATTGCTATTTAATACCTCCTAATTAATATTTCAATGCAATTTCATACTAAAAACTTCTAGAATACAGATTTTGCAACTTATTCGATTTAGTCCCTACTTTCAATTTAAGCACTTTAGGCATAGAATTTCATCACGAAATTTTCACACAATCATGCAATCATATCATAATCATCAAAATAATTATAAAATAATTATTTCTATCTCGGATTTGTGGTCACGAAACCACTATTCCGATTAAGCCCTAATTCAGGATATTACAGATGGTCAATCCGAGCAGATCATTCAGATACTCGAGGATATGTTGAGATGTTGCATCCTTGAGTTTAGTGGTTCATGGGAATGATATTTGCCTTTGATTGAATTCACTTACAACAATAGTTTTCAATCAAGCATTAAGATGGCACCTTACGAAGCTTTGTACGATCGTAAATGCCGTACACAGTTATTTTGGACCGAGCTTAGTGTAAGTAAAATTTTTGGGGTTGATTTGGTTAAAGATGCTGAGAAAAAAGTAAAAGTAATTCGTGAAAGTCTGAAAGCAGCTTCAGATCGTCAGAAGTCATATGCGGATTTAAAACGAAAAGACATTGAATATCAGGTCGGAGACAAAGTGTTTCTTAAAGTTTCACCTTGGAAAAAAGTGTTCAGATTTGGTCGTAAAGGCAAATTGAGTCCGAGGTTCATTGGGCCGTATGAAATATCCGAACGAATTGGACCAGTCGTATACAGATTGATTTTACCCCCTGAACTTGAAAAGATTCACAACATTTTTCATGTCTCGATGCTTCGACGTTATAGATCCGATCCATCGCACATAATTAATCCATCAGAGGTGGAAATTCAATCTAATTTGAGTTATGAAGAAGAACTGATTCTTATCTTAGCTCGCGAGGTAAAAGAGTTGCGAAACAAAAAGGTTCCGTTAGTAAAGGTATTATGGCTCAAGCACGGGATCGGAGAAGCTACTTGGGAACCCGAGAACTCTATGAAAGAACGATATCCTAACTTATTCACTGGTAAGATTTTCGGGGACGAAAATTCCTTAAGTAGGGGAGAGTTGTGACAGCCCTAATTTGACCCTAGTCAGGAAATGGTTTCGGGACCACAAAACCGAGTCATAAAAATAATTAACTGTTATATTCTATGCTTATTATATGTGTACATGCATATGTGAAAGTTTCACGCTCTAATTTGGCCATTTGTGTAACGTCCTAATTTTCGGATTTATTCGTGGTTTTCAATATCTTGTAAAGATTTTAAAATTTTGTATTTGGATGTGAAATTAATGTGTTGGGTAGGTAAATGGGCTTATAGAAGGCCCATGTGTTGGCCAAAACCCGGTTGAATTTTTGAATTTTTGGACTTAGGAGTTAGGGGTTCTGGCTAGATGGCCCTTGTATAGAGTTATGGGTAAATGGCATCACAAAAAGAGCCTTAGTAGAGTGGCAAGGGTGACACCACTAGGCTCCTAAAAAGGTGGCGGGTGGAGCATTGGGGAAGGCATGGGATCGATTCCCAGTGTTGGCAAAAAGATGCATTTATTTTTAAGTGCTGGAGGGGTAAGTGTTGGAGTCCAAGTGGATTCTACTAAAGGAAAGTTTGAATCAGTCTAAATGCTTGAATTAAGGAGTGATAAGGGGAGAGATTTAAGGGATTGGGTGAGAGACTGAGAGTTGGCCGAATTTAGGGAATTGAAGAGGGAAAATTCGGCAGAGTGTTTAGGTTAATATTTCGGCACCTAGGGCTTTGTGAGGGGCCGTTTTCTTCTGCTCAGGCACCACAAGGGTTTTTCTTTTTCTCTCTTTTCCTCCCTAGCCGAAACTTTCACCTATCCTGTTCTTCTTTCTCTACTTTCTTCTCCAAAGCGTCCATCAAACCTGCTATTCATCAGCACCTTTGCCGAAGTCGCAAAAGCCGAAATCCTGTGATCACTACTTGTGCCGATTTCTTCAAAGCCAGGTCCTTCTATGTTCTTTTTTTTTATTAAATCTACGATTATCTTTTCTTAATCCTAGATACCTGACGGCAATTCTACTTCAAGGTCATAGCCTCATATCGTCATCTCCTTCACCACCCAAAAGCCGAAAGTATCATTGGTTTAGGGGCTTAAAGCCGAAACTTCTTCAACCCTTGGATTCGGGTTTTACCATTGTTCTAAGGATAAATCTGCACCGGATTGCATGGAAATCAAGTAGGAGTAAGGGTAAGTACTTATCATCTCGGATCTGTTCTTATTTTACGATGTTAGGAAAAGCGAAATCCCTAAAATTAGGGAGGTGTCGATTTGAGCATAAGGCTTTAAGGGTTTGTAACTGATGTTTTCTTTCGGTGATTAGAGTCTTCTTAAGCATTGGATCAAAAGCGTGAATCATTGGAGCAATCGGATTCGGAACTAGCTATCGATTTTGGCAAAAAGGTAAGGGTTCAAAGGCTTTTTAGAAACATGGTTCGACTTTGGTTGAGCAAGTTTTGGGTTTAGTGATTACGGTTTGTAAATAAGAACTGTGCTAATCAATTGTAGGACATCAAAAGGGATCTTGGTAGCAGTCGTCGCGAATCAGGTGTGTACCGAACACCCTTTCTTAGTTCAATTCGGCAAAAGCCGAAATGTCAAAATTCCGGCATTTCATAGGCCTGTGAGTATGCGAATGCTCTCAAGACATAGAGTAATTGTTAGATCTAGCACCGCAAAGTGGTAAGTAAGTTCGTGTGACATTTTAGCGTACTTCGGAAAAAGGGGCCAAATGGGCCAAAACTGGGCCCAATGGGCTTACGGACCAATATGGGTAAGAGATGGGCAAATTAGCCTGTTAGTTAAATGGTGGAACCAAATTGCATAAAACTGTTGAAAATTTCTGAAGTAATTTGTGTAGTTGCTAAGTTACAAAAATGACCCCTAAAGAGCAAAATTACCGATATACCCTTAAGTTTTTAAATTGGCTAAACTGCATGATTGATTGATACTGTATTGTACATGATATGTTTTTATTAATATCTGTTGCATGGGATTGGGGTATTGATGGAGGAAGTATTAAAAGTGGTTCATCCACGTACTGGAGGCTTTGCCTTAACTTATCGATATTCGACGGCGTTCTTTGCAAGCTGTGGAGTGTAGAAATTTGGGTGGGTTGAGATATTCCCCACATGGAGTGTAGAAATTTGATGCAGGCGGTGTAGCGATTGGTGGGTTGAGTAGTCTCCCGATGGGTTTGCATGCATTACTACTATTGTTACTTATGTATTGAATCGGGCCTATGGGCCACATTGTTATGTAAAAAGGGCTAAGGCCTTGCTCGTATTACAAAAGGGCTTGGTCCACTGTAATCGTTATCTGAGTGGGGCTTAGGCCCAATGGGCTCGAGCTGATTTGGGCTTTGGATGGGTTTCAGATACACCGAGTTTTCCCAAACTCACCCCATTTTCTTCCATCCTTGCGGGTGAGCCCTAGTTGGTGGACTTGAGTGGGCGGGATTCGAGTGGCCACACGTTTTCTGCAAATTCGTTTTTTTCAGGTGAACTAGATTTTCCATATTTTTCGTTTATGGTTTTGGGTTTTTTTTTTGTAATAAGGCCGCTAATTATTTTTATGGTTTGGGTTGTTTCTTTATTATTTAATTCTATTATGATAAAACTGATCTATGGTAACTAACGAAATAGATTAGCTCTAGGACGCGTTTTCAAAAACATTAAGTGATTTCAAAATAACACGAATACAAGTAAGACTTCCGCTAAGCAAACGTTTTCAACCTTAATCATTTTCTTAAGATGGACATAACCAAACGGTTTTCTCAAAATGATACGAGATATTAGAGTGTGGCAATGGCGGTGTGCATGTCTATGATTGGATCCGAAGGGAGCTTGGTACTTAAGCAGTCCGACGGACTCACCTCCTCTTCTTCCTGATTTCTTACGTGGTGCACAGCTTCCATTCACTTTAACCTACTTTTAAAAGTGTCTTTTACAATACCGACTAAGTTTTCCAACTAAGTAATACGTAATGTTTTGAACGCTTCGATGTGGCGCATCAGATCCGGTCATAACGTCTAGGCCGGGTTTGGGGTGTTACATTTAGTGGTATCAGAGCCTGGTTGGAACAACTCGGCTGTGGATCGGGTTCGAAAATCTTTTTAAAAAAAGTTTTTTTTTCTATAAGTCTTTCAAAGATGTTCAAAGTTTTTCTATTGAACGAGGTTAAATCAATATTTTAAAATAAGTGTTTCAAATGAAATCTTTTTATTTTCGGTAAACAAAAACATGGTTTTTAATTTTTACATGGACTGAGAAGGAAGTGCCACACTGAATCCCCGGCACCAAGTCTGTAAGTGTTCTTTTTCTGCTTTAAATATTTATGGAATTGGAATGGAAGTAATACTGTAGATAGTACTGAGCCTTAGAAATAGTGCTATTGATAATTTGATATTAGGGCTACAAAACTAAGACCGTAGCTAAATCGTGATTACGCGAAAATAACTCTGAAACTCTATCTGTTCATAAGACATTCTGTAATAAACAGTGGTGTAACACCCTGAATTTGGGCCTAGAAGTTTTGGGCCTTGAGCATTGGAGCGGTTGAAGGTAGCTTATAATATTTTGTTGTGCGTGTAAATTTCGCTAATGAAGGCTTGTTTTAGTGGTTAAGTGTGTTGAGAAGTGTTGGAGAAGTCCTGGGTTTAAACTTGGACTCTAGCAAAAAATTTGGTTTAAGGTGAATCAAACCCTGGGTGTGGTAGGTAGGCCTTAAGAATATTGTTGGAGAAATTGTGACACAAAAAGCCTTGTGGTCTAGTGGCAAAGTAGCGCCACATAAGAGGCAGGAAGGTTGCGTTATAGAGGTGGCAAGGAGGTCCAGGGTTCGAAACTCGTGGCAAGCAAAGAGCATTTATTTTGCTAACAAGGGGTGGCAAGAGTTGGTGTTGAATTTAAACTCTGATGATGGAGGGATCCCACATTGAAAAGCTAACATAAGAGTGGATGCGAAGTTGGCTTTAAATAGAGAGAACCATGAGGAGAGTAAAAGTACCTTTCTTGGCTGATCCCTTTCGCTGTATGGCGTGCTCGTTTGGGTTGGGCGTCGGCTAAGAGTGCTCGGAGCGCGGATTAATTCCAGTCTCCTATCAGGTGTGTATTTCTCACTACTCTAGCTATAGGATGGCTACTTCGGGCCGTGATGGGCCGCAAAGGGTCATGTGGGCCCAATGGCCTACGGGCCCAATTGAATAAGTTGTTTGATTGTGTAGTAAATATTGGACTGGGCTAGGTGAATTTCATATCTGTGGCTAGATTTGGGCTAAAAGGGCCACACGAGCGTGTAGGCCCATTTGGGCCGAGAATAGGCTTTAGGCCCATTCGTATTGTTATCCCTGTTTAGAATACTTTAGTTTAACAAATTACTGAAATACCTTCGACTTGTAAAATTACCAAAGTACCCCCGATTTATAAAATTACCCAAATATCCTCGATTTGTAAAATCACTGAAATAAGATAGAATTACCATTTTACCCTCAATTTACAGAATTACCGTTTTACCCTCGATTTACAAAATTACTGTTTTACCCTCGATTTACAGAATTACCGTTTTACCCTCGATTTACAGAATTACCGATTTACCCTCGATTTATAGAATTACTATTTTACCCTCGATTTACAAAATTACCGTTTTACCCTCGATTTATAGAATTACCATTTTGCCCTCGATTTATAGAATTACCGTTTTACCCTCGATTTACAGAATTACTGTTTTATCCTCGATTTACAAAATTATTGAAATACCCTTAGTTTACAAAATTATCAAAATACCCTCGATCAGTAAAATTACCAAAGTACCCCCGGTTTATAAAATTACTAAAATATCGTCAATTTTAAAATTACTGAAATGCCCTCGATTTGTAGAATTACCATTTTACCCTCGATTTATAAATTACCGTTTCACCCTCGATTTACAAAATTATCGTTTTACCCTCAATTTATAGAATTACCATTTTACCCTCAATTTACAAAATTACCATTTTACCCGCAGTTTACAAAATTACCGTTTTACCCTCGATTGTGAAATTACTAAAATACCCCTGTAGGATAGAATTACCAAAATACCCCTGGTTTGTAAAATTACTAAAATACCCCTGACTTGTAAAATTACCGAAATACCCCTATAGGGTAGAACTATCGCAATACCCTATAGGGTAGAATTACCGAAATACCCCTATAGGGTAGAATTACCGGAATACCCCTGTAGGGTAGAATTACCGAAATACCCCTGTAGGGTAGAATTACCGAAATACCCCTGTAGGGTAGAATTATCGCAATACCCCTGTAGGGTAGAATTACCGAAATACCCTTGTAAGGTAGAATTACTGAAATACCCCTGTAGGGTAGAATTACCGAAATACCCTTGTAGGGTAGAAATACCGAAATACCCCTGTAGGGTAGAATTACTGAAATACCCCAGTAGGGTAGAATTACCGAGATACCTTGTGAGGTAAAATTACCATTTTGCCCCTAGGGTGTTAAATGACTGCTTTTGCCCTTGTGGGCAAGTGGTGACTTGGATTTGTGTGGTTGATTGAATTTGATTGTGAATATATGTTGGTGATATGAATGACTTGACTTGGATTGTTTGATTCAAATATGGGCGATATTCGATTACGTATGTTGTATGCCATGACATTTATATCATTGCATGGGTTATGGGTTATCTTGATGGAGGAAATCTTGAAAGTGGCTTGTCCACGTCTTGGAGGCTTTGCCTCAACTTATCGATATCTAAGCGACAATGCCGCAACCTGTGGAGTGTAAATTTGGGTGGGTTGAGCTATTCCCACATGAAGTGTAGGGTGGTACGGGTGGAGTGTAGCGATTGGTTATAGGTGGGTTGGGCTTACATTCACATTCGATTTTGATTACATACGACATCGATTCGATTTTGATTTCGTCACCTAATTTCGATTCGATTACGATTCTAGTTCGATAATGTTTCTTATTACGTAATGGGTTAAAGCCCATCTGCATCTTGTCTGTTATAATGGGCTAAGGCCCAATTGGTCTGGCCGTAAGTAAAATTTGGGGCAGACGTTTAATTCTTTTATATGACTGACTGTTCCTTTTTATAGTAGGGGATTTCACATTGAGTTTTCGTAAACTCACCCCGTTTATTAACCTTTCGGGTAATTTTCAGCCTTAGACGGATCGGGGCTACGAAGGGCTCGGAGGAAGCCACACACACTATTTATGTTATAGTTTTGATTATTGCTTTTAAATGTTTTTATGTGGGTTGTAGTAAAGTGTTGTAATTTTCGGATTTCAAATTTGGAATTTTATTTATTGTTCTTATAATTGCTAGTATTAGAACACGGTTTTCCAAAGCAACATCGTTGTTCAAAACATCACGTAACCGCAATTGTTTTTAAATTAAGTGTCAACTGCCAGGATTTTTTTTACAAAGTTGTTAAGAATGATATTCAGTTGAGGTTTTCTAACAAGGTTTAAAAAGGGTACAAGTTTTTAATTACTAAGAAGGGTTTTAATGGAAACATGGTTTAGAAAAACACTTCAATGTGACACGCTTGATTCGAGCCAAACTTCGGTGCGGGTTTGGGGTGTTACATTTAGTGGTATCGAGCGAGTTACAACAACTCTACGTGGGTTGGGTTTTCAAAGGTTGAAGTTCGAAAATTTTTTCAACCACGTGCTCGGTTTGAAGTATTTTTCTTAAAAAGTGTGGCACACCGAGGTCTCCGTGCCGAATCCGTAAGTCTTCGAATACTTTTGTCATTTAGAAATTGAAATCTGTGGATTCTTTAGATATTGGTCGAATTTAAATTTGGTATTTATTTTATATGGATGTGATGTTTGGATATAGAAATTGTATATATGTGTGATAAATATGTGTCTACTTCAATGAATAAGTGTTGTATGTATGAGATGTTTCAAGTTCTAGTTGAAGTGTGATAGTGATAGTAGGATCGAGTCTTGATGATAGCGTAGCAGGGGTAGATGTTACACGACCACCGTGTTAGATGGAAATTTCAGGGACGAAATTTCTTTAAGGAAGGTAGAGTTGTAACACCCTGAATTTGGCCCTAGAAGTTTTGGGCCTTGAGCATTGGAGCGGTTGAAGGCAGCTTATAATATTTTATTGTGCGTGTAAATTTCGCTAATGAAGGCTTGTTTTAGTGGTTAAGTGTGTTGAGAAGTGTTGGAGAAGTCCTGGGTTTAAACTTGGACTCTAGCAAAAAATTTGGTTTAAGGTGAATCAAACCCTGGGTGTAGTAGGTAGGCCTTAAGAATATTGTTGGAGAAATTGTGACACAAAAAGCCTTGTGGTCTAGTGGCAAAGTAGCGCCACATAAGAGGCAGGAAGGTTGCGTTATAGAGGTGGCAAGGAGGTCCAGGGTTCGAAACTCATGGCAAGCAAAGAGCATTTATTTTGCTAACAAGGGGTGGCAAAAGTTGGTGTTGAATTTAAACTCTGATGATGGAGGGATCCCACATCGAAAAGCTAACATAAGAGTGGATGCGAAGTTGGCTTTAAATAGAGAGAACCATGAGGAGAGTAAATGTACCTTTCTTGGCTGATCCCTTTCGCTGTATGGCGTGCTCGTTTGGGTTGGGCGTCGGCTAAGAGTGCTCGGAGCGCGGATTAACTCTAGTCTCCTATCAGGTGTGTATTTCTCACTACTCTAGCTATAGGATGGCTACTTCGGGCCGCGATGGGCCGCAAAGGGTCATGTGGGCCCAATGGGCCTACGGGCCCAATTGGATAAGTTGTTTGATTGTGTAGTAAATATTGGACTGGGCTAGGTGAATCTCATATCTGTGGCTAGATTTGGGCTAAAAGGGCCACACGAGCGTGTGGGCCCATTTGGGCTGAGAATAGGCTTTAGGCCCATTCGTATTGTTATCCCTGTTTAGAATACTTTAGTTTACCAAATTACTGAAATACCTTCGACTTGTAAAATTACCAAAGTACCCCCGATTTATAAAATTACCCAAATATAAAATCACTGAAATAAGATAGAATTACCATTTTACCCTCGATTCTGAATTACTGTTTTACCTCGATTTACAAAATTCTTGTTTTACCTCGATTTCTGAATTACCGTTTTACCTCGATTTACAAAATTACCGTTTTACCTCGATTTATAGAATTACTATTTTACCCTCGATTTGTAATTACTGTTTTACCTCGATTTATAGAATTACCATTTTACCTCGATTTATAGAATTACCGTTTTACCCTCGATTCTGTAATTCTGTTTTATCCTCGATTTACAAAATTATTGAAATACCCTTAGTTTACAAAATTACCAAAATACCCTCGATCAGTAAAATTACCAAAGTACCCCCGGTTTATAAAATTACTAAAATACCGTCGATTTTAAAATTACTGAAATGCCCTCGATTTGTAGAATTACCATTTTACCCTCGATTTATAAATTACCGTTTCACCTTCGATTTACAAAATTATCGTTTTACCCTCAATTTATAGAATTACCATTTTACCCTCAATTTACAAAATTACCATTTTACCCGCAGTTTACAAAATTACCGTTTTACCCTCGATTGTGAAATTACTGAAATACCCCTGTAGGATAGAATTACCAAAATACCCCTGGTTTGTAAAATTACTAAAATACCCTTGACTTGTAAAATTACCGAAATACCCCTATAGGGTAGAATTATCGCAATACCCTGTAGGGTAGAATTACTGAAATACCCCTGTAGGATAGAATTACTGGAATACCCCTATAGGGTAGAATTACCGAAATACCCCTGTAGGGTAGAATTATCGCAATACCCTGTAGGGTAGAATTACCGGAATACCCCTGTAGGGTAGAATTACTTTAATACCCCTATAGGGTAGAATTACCGAAATACCCTTGTAGGGTATAAATACCGAAATTGTGACAGCCCTATAGTGACCCTAGTCGGAAAGCGGTTTCGGAACCACTAAACCGAGTCACCAAATTATTTGAATGTGATATTTATGGTCTAAAATATGTGAATATAAATGTGCGAAAATTTTAAGCTTCGATTTAGTTAATTGCATGTGAATGTAGTACATAGGACTTGTGTGACACTTTTGAAATGTGATAGGCTAATCTATAAGGATCTAATAGTGCATGTAATCAAAAGGGAGGACTTGCATGTCAAATTTCCCCCCTAATTAGTAGTGGCCGGCCATGAGCATGAGGGTGGACAAAATGTTATGGCTAAAACATGTCATAAACATGTTGGGTTGATGCTTTATGTTAGGAATAATAAAATAAAGAGCATGGGCAATAAAATATTAGTGTTAGTAGGAGGAGAAACAAAAAAAAAAAAGAAGAATGTGTGTGGTTGTTTCCCCCCCCATTGCCGTGAGTTGAAGAAAAGAAAACAAAGAAAAAAAAAGTGTCCATCCTTTTTCATTTCTTTTGGCCGAAAGTTCTAAGGAAGAAGGAAGGAGCTCTTGCTTCATGATCGGCTTGGAAGAGGATTAAGAAGAGGTTCGGCCATACTTGTATCTAGGTTAAGGTATGTTTGATGTTGTGCCATGAGATTCATGCATGTTTTTAGTAGTTAGCTTGAGTTCTAACTAGCCCATGGTTCAAATCTTTACTATGTCATGGAGATGATATTCGGCTAAGGTGGATTTGTGTTGATGTCATTTGCATGCTAAAAGTGAAGCTTTGTAATGATGCATGTGATGGTGGATTGATGACTCTTGAATCTTCTTTTTAGCATTTTTGAGTGAGACATTAAGTTCTTTGTTTAACCATGACCAAAACTGAAATGGTATGGTGTTGTGATGCATTCGGCCATGGTAGGAAGTAGAATAGAAATATGGTTGTTGTTCACGTTATTTGGATGAGAAATGGTAGTAAGGTGAAGTGCAAGTGTTAGTGTTTGATTTACTAGTGTATATATGTGTATTGGCCAAGTTTTGAACTTGAAACAAAATGGTGTTTAGTCAATACAAGTGACCATACTTGTAGAATGTATTAAGTGTTGCAATCGGCCTCAACATAGACATGCATGTTCGGCCACATGAATGAGTACATAAGTTGATGTGTATGTTCGGCCATAGGTAAGCATATTGATGGCTTTATCTTGACTTAGAAAATTCGGCTAAGGGGAATATTAGCTAATGAGTTGAATTCGATTCGTGATTTCGTACATATGTGACTCTAATATCTAATGTATATATGGGCTAAGTACCTTGAGCTTCTCTTTTGATGTTCGAATGAATTGTATTAAATTGCTTAATGTGATTAAAAATACGTATGACCATTTTGTATTTGAGCTAAAGGTGGCCATATGACCCATCAAATTCATTGTCATGTTCGGCCATAAGCTAGCATAATGATACTTTAATAAGTTAAATTTGTTTGAATTAGCTCAAGAGCTTAGAGGACCAAAGTTGGATAAGGGAAAGGAAAAAGTGATCGAATAGCGGCCAAAATCGTTCGATAACATCCGAGGTAAGTTTTCGAGTAATGGAGCTTAGATTATGATTCGATTAGATTATGTCTTGAGTAAATCAAAATCATGCTCTTTGTATGTGGCTATTGAGCGAAATTTGTAAGTGTGATAAGTGTTTTGTGTTTGAGCTTTGGTAATGAAAATGAAATATGGACGTGTCATGATTTATTGATATATGTGCATGGTTATTCGAATGATATCCGGGCTAAGTCTCGAAGGCTTTTGTGCTAGGTGACTATAACCGGACTAAGATCCGAAGGCATTCGTGCGAGTTGCTATATCCGGGCTAAGACCGAAGGCATTTGTGCTAGCGATTATATCCGGGCTAAAACCGAAGGCATTTGTGCTAGCGACTATATCAGGGCTAAGTCCGAAGGCATTTATGCTAGTGACCACATCGGGCTAAGACCAAGGCCTTGCGCAAGTAGTTATATCCGCTAAATCCGGAAGATTACTTGAGTTTGGGAATGAGCGATCTGCTGTAATAATTTCAATTAATACGCTCGTAAAATCTCAACAACGAGGTATGTGTTGTACATGCATTGGATTAATTGATTCCTCTTAAATAGCATTATTTCGATCGATTAAGGAGCTTAGGTTTTTGGTTAAGTTGATCCCTTATGTATGAATATAAGGGTTGGAAATGTGAAGTAGGGCTGATTTTTGAGAATATATGTGTATATGAAATTATCCGTTTAGTTATATGAATGCTATACTTCAGTTGATCCTAATTCCATTGCTCAAAACTTACTAAGCATTAAATGCTTACTCCGTTTCTTTGAATCTCATTTTATAGATTTTGGTTCGTCACTATCGACTCGGGAGTGTCGAAGTCGAAGTCGCCCACACTATCAAAGCCCTTTTGGTACACTTTTGGTTGAACTTTGAAATGGCATGTATAGGACTACCCTTTTTGTTGTTGGTCATGGACCCTTTGGTTTTGTATAAATTTGGATAGCCATGCGAAAATGGCTTGTATACACTTTGAGCTTAATATTATAACCGTCTTGTATGATGTTCATTAAGAGGTATGGAAATGTTTGGGAACGATTAGCCATTGGAATGGTTAATCATGATCATATTTTGTGCTATTTATGCAAAAGGGCTAGTTGAATCATGGAAACTATGTAATAGGTAAAGCCTACCTTAAAAATAGATGCTGATAGCAGCAGTGATGTGAATGTGAAAAATCACTAAAAATAGTAGGAATGGAATTAAATAGTTAATAAATTATGTAATCGAACCTTGATGAATCTATTTTCATAGGAAAGTACGAAACGATCATATGAACAGTATGTTAAGAGATATTTAGGTTTTCGCGAAACAGGGCCAGAACGATTTCTGGATTCCCTGTTCCGACTTTGGAAATTCATTATAAATTAACCACAGATAATTAGAAGTCATTCCTTATATTTATAGATTCCTTTTTGAGTATAGTTTCATTAGAAACAAACGGCATCAGTATTGAAGCCCTATACAGGGAGATATCCAAGTCGTAGTGCGTGGAGGTCAGAGTAGTCGAACCCTGAAACAGGGGAGACTTTAACTAATAAACTGTACTAATTGGCTTGACCAAAAATTCTGGAAAAGAAATTTGTAAATGAAAATATGAGTCTAGTTTCAGGAAAAATTTACGGAACTGGTTTTCGAGTTTTGGAACTCGAGATATGATTTTTAAGGTGACAGTGATGCAGTTAGCCAGCTCGTCTGGAAATTTAAAATGGACTATGCAAATAAGTGATTTAAGTCTGCGAACCCCTCGTGTCTGACTTCGGCAACGGTCTCGGGTACGGGGTGTTACAGAAATACCCCTGTAGGGTAGAATTACTGAAATACCCCTGTAGGGTAGAATTACCGAGATACCTTGTGAGGTAAAATTACCATTTTGCCCCTAGGGTGTTAAATGACTGTTTTGCCCTTGTGGGCAAGTGACTGACTTGGACTGTGTGGTTGACGAATTTGATTGTGAATATATGTTGGTGATATGAATGACTTGACTGTGACTGTTTGATTCAAATATGGGCAGATATTCTAATTCTGTATGTTGTATGCCATGACATTTATATCTGTTGCATGGGTTATGGGTTATACTGATGGAGGAAGTACTGAAAGTGGCTTGTCCACGTACTGGAGGCTTTGCCTCAACTTACTGATATCTGAGCAGCAATGCTGCAACTGTGGAGTGTAAGGCTGGGTGGGTTGAGCTATTCCCCACATGGAGTGTAGGGCTGGTACGGGTGGAGTGTAGCGGTTGGTTATAGGCTGGGTTGGGATTGCATTCACATTCTGATTTTGATTACATTACGATCATCGATTCGATTCTAATTCTATCACCTAATTCGATTACGATTCTGATTCTAGTTCTGATAATGTTTCTTATTCTGTAATGGGTTAAAGCCCATCTGGTACTGTCTGTTATAATGGGCTAAGGCCCAATGGTACTGAAACTGTAAGTAAGGCTGGGGCCAGACGTTTAATTCTTTTATATGACTGACTGTTCCTTTTTATAGTAGGGGATTTCACACTGAGTTTTCGTAAACTCACCCCGTTTATTAACCTTTCGTAATTTCCACCTTAGATGGATCGGAGACTCTGAGGGGCTCGGAGGAAGCCACACACACTATTTATGTTATAGTTTTGATTATTGCTTTTAAATGTTTTTATGTGGGTTGTAGTAAAGCCGTTGTAATTTTCTGGATTTCAAATTTGGAATTTTATTTATTGTTCTTATAATTGCTAGTATTAGAACACGTTTTCCAAAACAACTCATCGTTGTTCAAAACATCACGTAAACCGCAATTGTTTTTAAATTAAGTGTCCGTGAATCGCTGTGATTTTTTTTTACAAAGTTGTTAAGAATGATATTCATTGAGGTTTTCTAACAAGGTTTAAAAAGGGTACAAGTTTTAATTACTAAGAAGGGTTTTAATGGAAACATGGTTTCAGAAAAACACTTCAATGTGACACGCCAGATTCGAGCCAAACTTTCAGGCCGGGTTTGGGGTGTTACAAGTGGAACCAGTAAACTAATGTCATAAAATTCGTAATCAGATAAATCGTTATGAGTACAAGGGCTACTCGGGGAAGAGGCCGTGGTCGAGGCCGAGGTAGCACTCAAGCTGGATCTACGTCATCTGAACACATGCCATCTAGCGAGGTACGTCCACCACCGGTTAATGAAAATGGGCCGTATGATCGGGCCGCAGGGGATGACGCTTTGTCTCAGGCCATGTTGAGGGTGTTGGAAAGGGTGGCCGGAGCTAACATCGGGCCCATGAATAGAGGTCCATTTCGAACGACTTGGGCCAACTGAATTTGAGATTTTTAGGGGCGTATCTGGAGTGGCCCCAAATGTGGCTGAGTATTGGTTGGAAGCCATAGAGCGGATCATGGATGACCTGGACTGCTCAGTAGAACAGAAGTTGAAAGGGGCGGTGTCGTTGCTGCGGGATGAAGCGTATCAGTGGTGGATTACTGTGAGAGAGGGTACCCCAGCTGAGAGGGTAACATGGGAGCTGTTTAAACAGACCTTTAAGGCAAAATATGTTGGAGCTAGCTATGTGGACCTTGCAGAAAGGAGTTCTTGAATCGACTCGGAAATAAGACCATTCTTTGAATATGAGGCGGAGTTTCTACGATTGAGTCGGTATGCTAATGGCATCGTTTCCACCGAATACGAGCCCAGCATTCGTTTTGAGGATGGCCTCAGAGATGAGTTAAGGGTGCTCATAGCTCCGCAAAGAGACTGAGATTTCGCTGCACTAGTAGAGAAGGCTAAGTTAGCCGAGGAGGTGAAACAAACCAAATGGAAGAATCGTGATAGGGATCGGAATCAGTTCAAGAGGGATGCAGGACCAGCGGGTGCTGCAAATCGAAATGTTAAGAGAGCTAGGATGGAGGAACCGGTTCGAGCAGTTCCAGTGAACACAGGTAGACCGCAAGCTTGTGGGGATTGCGGCAAAATGCATCAATGAGAGTGCTGGAAGCGTTCTGGGGCTTGTCTTCGTTATGGGTCTAAGGAGCATAGGATTAAGGATTGTCCTAGGAGGGCCACTCAGGCTCAGGGGGCCGAACAAGGGGCTGTGCGACCGGTTCAACCACTGAGGGATGGACCGCCGCTGCCAAGAGGTCGTGGACAAGGTCGCGGTGGTAATGGCCGTGGACGTGGGGCACCCGGCAGGGGTATTGGTAACGCGGATGCTAGTCAGTCAGCTTTGGTGTATGCTACTCGTCGCCGCTGAGGAGGGTGTGGCCTTTTGTTGTCATAAGCTGTACGTTTTTATCTATGGTGTACCTTATCTTGCTTCGATTAATGCGGGATCAACCCATTCATATGTGGCATATAACATTTAAAGTCTTGGGTGTGCATTTCGAGGAGACCGTATGTGGGGTGTCTGTGATAAGTCCTTTAGGTCATTCGGTTAAGGTAGAGAAACTCTTCAAGGAGGTGCCTCGGAGATTCAAAGCGGGGTTTTCGTGGGGATTTGATGGAGTTACCGCTGAAGAATTCGATTTGATACTAGGGATGGATTGGTTGACCAAGCATAAGGCAACTTTGGATTGTGCAACTAAGAGGATGGTGTTAAGGATGTCAATGATGAAGAGGTAATGATTATTGGAGAATGGAGGAATACTTATTCAATGTAGTATCGGCGTTGAGGGTGGAAACCGATGCACAAGGGTGCGAGGCATATCGGCTTTGGTAAGCCAAGTTGAAAGCGAGGATCATTGTGGAGACCATCGAATGTTAGGGAATTCGGGGATGTTTTTAGGAAGAGCTTCTGGATTACCTCCGAATCGGGAAGTTGAGTTTGGAATCGATTTGTTGCTGGAACACTCTAGTATCTATTGCACCCTATAGGATGGCACCGAAGGAGTTAGTGGGCGAAGGCTCAAATCCAAGAGTTGTTAGATAGAGGCTTCATTAGGCCTAGTGTGTCTCCTTGGGGAGCACCGGTCTGTTTGTGAAGAAAAGGGCGGAACGATGCGCATGTGCATCGATTATCGCCGATTGAACAAAGCGGCGATTAAGAATAAGTATCCACTACCAAGGATTGATGATCTGTTCGATCAACTGAGGGGAGCTTCGTTATTCTCCAAAATCGATCTTTGTTCTGGATACCATCAGCTAAGGGTAAAAGAAGGGGATATTCATAAAACAGCATTCTGAACTCGATATGGACATTATGAGTTTGTGGTCATGCCGTTTGGGCTGACGAACGCACATGCAACTTTTATGGATCTGATGAACCGAGTATTCCAACCTTACTTGGATCGGTTCGTAGTCGTCTTTATCGACGATATCCTGGTATACTCTAAAACGGAGGTGAAGCATGATGAGCATCTCCGTATTGTGCTGCAAGTGTTAAGGGAAAAGGAGCTCTATGCGAAATTTAGCAAGTGTGAATTCTGGTTGAAGGAGGTAACCTTCTTAGGGCATGTGGTCTCTGCCGAGGGGATTAAGGTGGATCCTCGTAAAATTGAAGCAATTCTGGAATGGAAGCCACCTAGGTCAGTATCGGAAATTCGGAGTTTTCTAGGGTTAGCAGGTTACTACAGAAGGTTTGTGGAAGGTTTCTCGGTAATGGCGGCACCTTCGACAAAGCTCATAAGGAAAGGAGTACCATTTGTCTGGACCGAGAAACAGCAAAAAGCTTTTGATTGGTTGAAAAAGGTATTGAACGAAGCTCTAGTGTTGATTCAACCGATTGTGCAGGAAGGACTTTCTTGTATCTGAAACGATGCGTCGCATGTGGGGTTAGGTTGCGTCTTGATGCAAGAGGGCAAGGTGGTCGCTTATGCATCACGACGACTTAAGGCTCATGAGGTGAATTACCCTACGCATGATTTGGAGCTAGCAGCGGTGATTTTTGCGTTAAAAATTTGGAGATACTACTTATATGGGGAAAAGTGCATCATATACACAGATCATAAGAGCCTAAAGTATTTGTTGACTCAGAAGGAGTTGAACCTTAGGCAACAAAGATGGGTGGAGTTGCTTAAAGACTACGACTGTTCGATAGCGTACCACCCAGGAAAGGCTAATGTGGTGGCGGATGCGTTGAGTCGAAGGGTTGTTGCTGATTTGAGAGCCTTGTTCGCACGATTAAGTCTCATCTGACGATGGAAGCTTGTTGGCGAAGCGCAAGTAAGGCCTACTTGGGTGGCAGATTAAGGAAAAACAGTTGAAGGACGGTTCATTAGTTCTTGGTTCCGACAAGTTAAAAATGGTGAGCACGAGGGTTTTGGGTTGAACACTTGAAGGAGTTACGTGCTTTAGTGGAAGGGTTTGTATTCCAAAGGACCCGAATTGAGGCGATTAATTCTAAAAGAGGCTCATGGTGGACTCGTGCCATGCATCCCTGGGGAATAAGTTATATCGAGACTTGCGAGAGGTGTCTTGGTGGCGGATTAAAACGAGAGGTGACCGAATTGGTTGGGAAATGTCGGCGTGCCCGGCGAGGTTAAGGTGAGCACCAATTGCCTTTGGGATTTCGCAACTTTGTGAAAATTCCGCTATGGAAGTGGGAAAGGGTAACAATGGACTTTGTGAGTGGGTTATCTTTGACACCCACCAAGAAAGATTGATGTGGGTGGTTGTGGATAGGTTAACAAAATCGCTCATTTCATACTGTTCGCACCGACTACTCCTTTGTAAAGTTGGCCAAGTTATATGTGGTGGAGGTAGTGCGAGTGCATGGGGTGCCAGTGTCGATAATTTCTTATCGAGACCCTAGGTTTACATCTCGGTTTTGGCGGAAGTTGCAGGAAGCGTTGTGTACACGATTGGATTTTAGCACTACTTTTCACCCACAGACAGATGGACAGTCAGAAAGGGTTATTTAGGTTCTGAAAGATATGTTAAGAGGTTGTATCATTGATTTTCGTGGAAGTTGGGAGGACTACTTGCCACTGGCGGAGTTTGCTTACAATAATGACTACCAAGCAAGTATTCAGATGGCACCATATGAAGCGCTTTATGGGCGAAGATGTAAATGCCGACGTGTTGGACGAGTTGGGTGAACGACGAGTGCTTGGACCGGCGGTGGCGGAAATCGAAAGCAAGGTTAGGTGATAAGGGATCGGTTAAAGGAGGCATCGATAGATAGAAGTCGATATCTGGATCTGAAGTGCAAAGAGATTGAGTTATTTGTTGGGGATATGGTTTTCTTGAAGGTTTCCCTTGGAAGAAAATTTTGAGATTTGGTAAGAAGGGTAAGTTGAGCCCACGGTTTATTGGGCCTTACCGAATTGTTAGCGAGTTGGACCATAGCTTATCAACTAGAGTTACCAGCAGAAGCGCATTGTATCCACGACGTTTTCATGTATCCATCTTTGGCGGTATCGATCGACCTAACTCATATCATACCGATTGCGTAAATCGAAATACGATCGATTTAACCTTCAAGAGGAACCTGTGCAAATACTTGATCGTGACGTCAAGGAGTTGAGAAGGAAATCAGTTCCACTAGTGAAAGTACTTTGGAGGAACCACGGCAAAGAAGAAGCTACATAGGAGACTGAGGAGGCTATGCGTCAACAGTACCCTTAACTATTCTAATAAGGTAAAATTTCGAGGTCGAAATTTCTTTAAGGAGGGTAGAGTTGTAACGTCCTGATTTTCGGATTTATTCGCGGTTTTCAATATCTTGTAAAGATTTTAAAATTTTGTATTTGGATGTGAAATTAATGTGTTGGGTAGGTAAATGGGCTTATAGAAGGCCCATGTGTTGGCCAAAACCCGGTTGAATTTTTGAATTTTTGGACTTAGGAGTTAGGGGTTCTGGCTAGATGGCCCTTGTATAGAGTTATGGGTAAATGGCATCACAAAAAGAGCCTTAGTAGAGTGGCAAGGGTGACGCCACTAGGCTCCTAAAAAGGTGGCGGGTGGAGCATTGGGGAAGGCATGGGATCGATTCCCAGTGTTGGCAAATAGATGCATTTATTTTTAAGTGCTGAGGGGTAAGTGTTAGAGTCCAAGTGGATTCTGCTAAAGGAAAGTTTGAATCAGTCTAAATGCTTGAATTAAGGAGTGATAGGGGGAGAGATTTAAGGGATTGGGTGAGAGACTGAGAGTTGGCCGAATTTAGGGAATTGAGAGGGAAAATTCGGCAAAGGGTTTAGGTTAATATTTCGGCACCTAGGGCTTTGTGAGGTGCCGTTTTCTTCTGCTCAGGCACCACAAGGGTTTTTCTTTTTCTCTCTTTTCCTCCTTAGCCGAAACTTTCACTTATCCTGTTCTTCTTTCTCTACTTTCTTCTCCAAAGCCGTCCATCAAACCTGCTATTCATCAGCACCTTTGCCGAAGTCGCAAAAGCCGAAATCCTGTGATCACTGCTTGTGCCGATTTCTTCAAAGCCAGGTCCTTCTATGTTCTTTTGTTTTATTAAATCTACGATTATCTTTTCTTAATCCTAGATACCTGACGGCAATTCTACTTCAAGGTCATAGCCTCATATCGTCATCTCCTTCACCACCCAAAAGCCGAAAGTACCATTGGTTTAGGGGCTTAAAGCCGAAACTTCTTTAACCCTTGGATTCGGGTTTTACCATTGTTCTAAGGATAAATCTGCACCGGATTTCGTGGAAATCAAGTAGGAGTAAGGGGTAAGTACTTCTCATCTCAGATCTGTTCTTATTTTACGATGTTAGGAAAAGCCGAAATCCCTAAAAATTAGGGAGGCTGTCGATTTGAGCATAAGGCTTTAAGGGTTTGTAACTGATGTTTTCTTTCAGTGATTAGAGTCTTCTTAAGCGTTGGATCAAAAGTGTGAATCATTGGAGCAATCGGATTCGGAACTAGCTATCGATTTTGGCAAAAAGGTAAGGGTTCAAAGGCTTTTTAGGAACATGGTTCGACTTTGGTTGAGCAAGTTTTGGGTTTAGTGATTACGATTTGTAAATAAGAACTGTGCTAATCAATTGTAGGACATCAAAAGGGATCTTGGTAGCGATCGTCATGAATCGGTGTGTCTAGAACACCCTTTCTTAGTTCAATTAAGCAAAAGCGAAATGCCGAAATTCGGCATTTCATAGGCACGTGAGTATCTGAATGCTCTCAAGACATAGAGTAATTGTTAGATCTAGCACCGCAAAGTGGTCGATAAATTAGTGTGACATTTTAGCGTGCCGGAAAAAGGGCGGATGGGCCAAAACTAGGCCCAATGGGCTTACGGACCAATATGGGTAAGAGATGGGCAAATTAGCTTCATTAGTTAGATGGTGGAACCAAATTGCATAAAAGCTGTTGAAAATTTCGAAGTAATTTGTGTAGTTGCTAAGTTACGAAAATGACCCTAAAGAGCAAAATTCTTGATATACCCCTAGGTTTTAAATTGGCTAAACGCATGATTGATTGATCTTGTATTGTACATGATATGTTTTATTAATATCATTGCATGGGATTGGGGTATTGATGGAGGAAGTATTGAAAGTGGTTCATCCACGTCTTGGAGGCTTTGCCTCAACTTACTAATATTGACGGCGTTCTTTGCAAGCTGTGGAGTGTAAATTTGGGTGGGTTGAGATATTCCCCACATGGAGTGTAGGGTGGATGCAGGCGGTGTAGCGGTTGGTGGGTTGAGTAGTCTCCCAGATGGGTTTGCATGCATTACTCTGTTGTTACTTATGTCTTGAAGCGGGCCTATGAGCCACCTTTGTTATGTAAAAAGGGCTAAGGCCTTGCTCTTGTGATACGAAAAGGGCTTGATCCATTGTGTAATTGTTATCTGAGTGGGGTTTAGGCCCAATGGGCTCGAGTGATTTGACTTTGGATGGGTTTCTGATATACTGAGTTTTCCCAAACTCACCCCATTTTCTTCCATCCTTGTAGGTGAGCCCTAGTTGGTGGACTTGGGTGGGCGGGATTGAGTGGCCACGTTTTACGCAAATTCGTTTTTCCGGTGAACTAGATTTTCCATATTTTTCGTTTATGGTTTTGGGTTTTTTTGTAATAAGGCCGCTAATTATTTTTATGGTTTGGGTTGTTTCTTTATTATTTAATTCTATTATGATAAAAGCGATCTATGATAACTAACAAAATAGATTAGCTCTAGGACGCGTTTTCAAAAACATTAAGTGATTTCAAAATAACACGAATACAAGTAAGACTTCCGCTAAGCAAACGTTTTCAACCTTAATCATTTTCTTAAGATGGACATAACCAAACGGTTTTCTAAAAATGATACGAGATATTAGAGTGTGGCAATGACGGTGTGCATGTCTAGGATTGGATCCGAAGGGAGCTTGATACTTAAGCAGTCTGACGGACTCACCTCCTCTTCTTCTGGTTTCCTACCGGTGCATGACTTCCATTCACTTTAACCTACTTTTAAAAGTGTCTTTTACAATACCAACTAAGTTTTCCAACTAAGTAATGGAATGTTTTGAACGCTTCGATGTGGTGCATCAGATCCGGTCATAACGTCTAGGCCGGGTTTGGGGTGTTACAATTTGTATATGAAATTATTAAATAGGACTAATGTGAAATAATTGTGGAAGGTGATAGGTAATTTTAAAAAGGGGGTCTATTAATGCATGTCACAAAAGGTTTGGACTTGCATGTCAAATATACATTTTGTTTATAGTGGTGGCCATGATGATGCTTTTATATTAAATATAAGTATTAATTATTAGTTAAATGGCTTTATACTTTATAATATAGATGAATAAAATAAAATAATAATAGAAAGAATGGTGAAGAAAACAAAGTCTCAACTTTGTTCTTCTTAGCGAATCTAAAGAAAGAAAAAAAAGCGGAGCAAGACATTGGCCATTTGAATCATAAGGAAGGTTAGTAAATTGTGTTAGGTTTTTTTTTTTTTAAATTCTAGCTTGTTTTAGGTTAATCATCATGTTTCTTACTTAGGCCATGTTAAAATTTTGGATTTGGGTGGTGAATAGAGCATTCGGCCGTGGTTGTTAATGAAGAGATTGGATTATTTTCTTTATGTTTTGATGAATAAATGTTGATGAGAGAAGTTTGAACTAGTTAAAAGTTTAATTTGATAGTATTTATATGTGTAATAGCCGAACTTGGACTTGTTTAGTTACTTGAATAAATGTTTTGAAGTTAAATGCTAAAATATGAGTATTGCCGTTTAGATGATTTGAAAAGAAAAGGGTAGATGTTTGAATGTCTAAAGGTTCGGTATTGTACATGAATTCTAATGGTATGATTTTGTAAATTGCCGAATGAGCTATAGGAGTCCAAAAATGGTTTAATTTTCATGTTTAAATTCGGTTATATCCAATCATGGTTGGAGTTATTTTGATATGCATAGTATAAGGTATGTATGATTTGTGTTTTGGTTGCATAACTATACATGTTTAAATGATATAAATGCAAAGAGTTGTGAAATAGTAAATTGTAGTAAATCTGCTTGGGACAGCAGCTGTAATGTGATTTTGGAAAATCACCATAAATTGTGGGAGTGGAATTAGAAGCTGAATAAACTATGTAATTAAAGCTTAATGAGTCTAGTTTCAAATGAAATCAATGAGAACATATTTTGACTTCTGTACAATTAGAAATTTCATTCGAAGTAAAGGGTGGTCAGATTAGTCAAACAGTGAAACAGGGTAAACTTTAAGAAAAATCTGGTATTGATTGGCCAAGCTAAAAATTCTGAAAATTTTATGGATAAAAGATATATGAGTCTAGTTTCAGGAAAATTTTACAGGAATTGATTTGGAGTTTTGTAGCTCCAATTATAAATAATTTAGTGACTTTTGCTCAGGAAGACAGCTTATTGTGAATTTGTGATTATGTGGTAAGTATTGATAAAAATTTGTTAACGAGTTCCTTAATGTTTCCTTATAAACTTACTATGATCTATATGTGTGAAAGTCGTGTATATATATATATATATATTATATTCTGAAAGTAATACTTGAATAGTCGAATAATGACTAGTTTAAAATTGTTGAATTTAAGCTCAAGAGCTTAGAGAACCAAGGTTGGACAAGGGAAAAGAGAAAGTAGTTGAATAGCCGATCCGAGACTGTTCGAAAATATTCGAGGTAAGTTTTGGGTAGTCACCTTTAGTATATAATTGATGATGCCTTGATATGTGATATTTATATATGGCTTTTGAATCGAAATGTAAATGATGGTATTCATATGGAGCTTATATCCGAACGTAGCAAATGACTGCTAATGTGATATGTTGAATAAGTTGTGTTAATATATGATTAAATATGCATGATATTTGATGTGTATCCGGGCTTAAAGACCCATGAGCTATATCTGGAATTATATCCGGGCTTAAAGACCCGCAGGCTATATGCTGGAATTATACACGGACTTAAGGTCCATGAGCTATGTCTTTGGAATTATAACCGGACTTAAGGTCCGCAGACTACGACTAGAAATATGTCGAGCAAAAGTCCATGAGCTTCGAGCTGGTATTATACGGGTTTAAATTCCCGCAGGCTTGTGTTGGTAATTGGTTTCAAGTTCTAAGACCTGACAGGCTTAATGCCAGTAAATAAGTAAGACTACGATATTGAATGTTCGCGATAAACCATCGTTGAGTAAGTACTATACATTTAAGATGTTCAGGTACGTATTACTTACACATCGGTGATTTGATTTCGAAGTGAATCATAGCATCAAAGAAGAATATATATACATTTATATATATAAGTGTAATTGATGGTTATTTTTGCGAATATGAGAATGATTTAATCGATCATGGTATATTTGTATATGAATTATATATTTAAATTTCTTTATGTACTCATGTACATTCAGTCAATGATTTGTGAATTATTAGTATTAAAGAATGATACTTAAGTGTGAATGATTGTTATTTCTATGAGTAAAGCAATGACCTATTCGGTCAAATGTTGTTAATATATGAGATTATTTATTTTAGATGCATCGTATGAACTATTAGTAAAAGAAAAATATGTCTTTGAGAATCTATGTTTATGTTTATATGTATTCGCCATGAAGCAATTTGAATTGAGAATAAGTCTGTTTAAATGAATGTTTTGATTTTCGATAAGTTTTAATTATTTGTGATGCTTAAAACTTACTAAGCTTTGAAAGCTTACTTCGTTTGTTACGTTCTGTGTTTTATAGATTGTTGATTCCAGTTACCTACTCGGAAAGGGAATCGTCAGCTACTCGTCACACTATCTATTATTTTGGGGTACTACTATATTTTGAAGCTAGTATGGCATGTATGGAATAGACTTAAGCGAATGATATTTTGAGATGTACTTATATATAAGCCATGTGAATATGGCTACTTTTGAATGTCGATACAAGTTTGAATTTCGATCTTTAATTGAGTTTGGCGATGTATATTTTTATTTTATTTTTTTATTGTGTATGTTTTTAAAATATTAAATTTTGAATCGGTAACTCTTCATAACCCACCCCGGCGACGGAGACGGGTTATAGGGGTGTTACAATCCCCATGTGGCAATGCATCATGCAACATGTTATAATATTATACATGTATTCAATACAGTTAGAATAGCATGCTAAAATATAAACATACATCACATAGGGGTAAAACAATCATCTTACCATAAAACGAAAAAAATAGTCATTTTACCTCATAAGGGAAAAATAGTTGTTTTACCTCGTAAGGGAAAAACAATTGTTTTACCACGTAAGGGCATAACAGTCATTTTACCATGTAAGGGAAAAATATTCATTTTACCACGTAAGGGCAAAACAGTCATTTTACCACATAAGGGCAAAATAGTCATTTTACCATATATAGGGCAAAACAGTCATTTAATTAATAAGGGTCTAGAAATACTTACCGAGCTAATAGTAGGTCCACAGTCGTCTCGGATGACCCATGTAACCTTAGCAATCAAACAGTGAAAATGGCCCAAGGCCCATAATGCGGGCCCCTAATGCGGGCCCACATGCTCGTGTGGCCCACATAGCCTAGAAATGGCCTTAGCCATGTGAACCACACAGCATGGCTCAATATTGTCCACACTTTCATGTGGTTTACCCGTGTTGGGCCCATAGGCCCGTGGGGTCCATACCGCCCATTTCAGCCCAACATGGCCCAAATCAGACTCAACCCATGAAATTGCTCATGGTCGGCCTCAACAATCTTACACCTACGTCTAGGCGTTCGATTTACAATATGAGTGAGCACTCGCTTGTGTAGCTTCAACGGTCACCTATTTCGGCTTTTGCCGATTTACGATTATGGCTGTATTGTTACACACACCTTACTTCTATTTGTCGAGAGAAGAGAATGCCCACACTTCTGAATCCTACACTTAAACAACAGTCTTTAGTTACACATTTAATCCAGTACCCAATCGCATATACTCCATTATCCCAATTGTTAAACTCAAACAACAACATACCTTCGAACCAGCCACGAGGAGAGATCTGTCCACTCTATGCCAGCTAAGGATATTTTCCTTCTCCTATGAAGGTTCCTATGCACCAATCGAACATAGATAAACACTTAATCAACCAGCATCAAATAGCACTATACTAATACACTAAAAAATTCAATCGATACCCATTACCTTGACTAAATCAATTGAAGCCCTTTTCACCTTATTAGTCGAGAAAAGACGATCACCCAAGCCCTCGGATACAACCGAACGCAAAATTGAACACTTGCAATTACCCCAAAAATTGACAGAGAGTAAAGAAACAGGAGAGATACAGTAAACGGTCAAGGAACTTAGATGAATGGATAACAAGAAGAGAGTATTGAGAAAGAGAGGGGAAAAGAAAAGTGTATTCGGTAAGTAAACAAAAGGAGAAGAGATGACAAGGGAAACAATTGGAGAGGGAAAAAGAGCAAAGAAGGGAAGAGAGGTATTCGACCAAACAACAAACCAAATAAGGGAGGGAGAAGATGGAGTAGTCGGTCAAGTTGGAAACCAAGAGAAGAACTTGTCAAATCTCGAAAGTGTTAAGAGCGAAACGAGTGAGGGTTCAGCCAAGGAGAGCAAGAAATCACTCACAATAGGAAAGAAGTAACTATAAAAATTGAATATGCAAATCAGTAAGATACCCAAAAGGAGCCCTAACAATATTCGGCCACCAGACAACAAGAGAATATCCAGAGCAATCAGAAACCGAAAGTTAGAGAGAAAACGCACCTTAGTCAAACTTCTTGAGTGCCCACAAATCCAAATTGGCACACTACTTCCTCTCACTTCAACTTCCCACAATTTTCTCCTGAAATCTCTCTCCAAAACCTTTCCCAGATCCCTCAACCGATCACTCCTTTATCCACATCCCATATTTCCTCCTAAAATCACTCCAACCTTTCCACTATTTAGACTTTTAATGAAACACAAACTCTAGCCGTCCAGCACTGCAAAATTTTAATTCCTTTACGCATGCAAAAATTTGAACCTTAGACCTCTTAGAACACTCCATATGCCCCTATCCACTAGACCAGCAAGCCTTTTTGTCATAAAATACCCACATTTATTTAAAAGCCTATTGACTAGAGACAAGGGTTTTATCCATTAAAAACAAAACTTTTTGCACTTGCCCAGGCTTGAAGCCAAGACTTCTCAGACACTCCCAGAACACTTAACCACTGAAGCAGATACACCCTTGTGTCACTTTCTTGCACAACTAAATATTTATGAATAGCCTCCTAACTATTCCCATGCTTAAGACCTAATACTTCTAGGCCCAAATTCAGGGCGTTATAATTCACCCCTCTTTAAAAAAATTTCATCCCTGGAATTTCCAACTATTAAATCAGTCGCATAACACAGACTACACCACTACTCTCCTGCTGCACACTCTAGTTCCAAAAGAGTACCACATTTAGCTTGAATGCTTTCATTACAGTCTATAGATTGACTAGGACAGTGCATTAATCCAATACTCGACCACATTAGGGGCGACACCAGCAATACCCCTAAAAAGCTCAGCTCTATTAGATTAGAGTCGTTTTGACAGACCTTCGGCCCCAGATCCAGTATTGAGCTCAACGACCCTCTCCAAGATCCGTAACATAGCTTGGAACAGCACGTCGTCCCCAGCTACACGATCAAGAGACCCAATACCTTTGGTGCTCATTATCGAATTACGTTTTTATCTTGAATTAATAGTTTCATGCAAATCAATTTACAGCTCCAGTTATTTATTAACAGATATTTTATGGAGCTAGTATCAGAAATATAGAGTTTTATTTCCGCACAACACAGTGTCTATCGGTGGTTACCAGTTTACTACAGTTTCAGTATACACTACTAAAGAGTTTGCAATACAGTATACTACCTACAGTAGTCTTAGTAATCCTACCTATGGTAGTTTCAGTCAAAATCAAAATACAGTTTTCAGAGAGAACTTACAGGATCGGTGTGGAGACTCGGTGCACCACACATTCAGTAAAATATTTCAAAATACTTCAAATCGTTTAAAACAATTCTTTTAGAAATTCCAAGTTTTGGAAGAAACCCAAATCCATAGTCGAGCTTTGCAACTTGGCTCTGATACAATAAATGTAACACCCCAAATTCGGCCTGAAAGTTATGGCCGAATCTGGCGATGTCACATTGAAGTGTTTTTCGAAAAATATAATTTCGTTGAAAAATCTGTTCTATTTTTAAACCTCTTTGTAACTTTAACAAAAATTTGGGATACCTAATTCATTGTTAAAACTTAAGTCGTTTTATAAAAATGTTAATCATATTAGATCGTTATTACACTTTAAAACAATGTTTGTTGCAGAAGCTTTTAAAACCGATTGCATGTTCATGGTATCTTAGAAAACATTTATGTAACACCCCAAACCCGAGACCATCGCCGGTGTCGGACCCGAGGGGTTAACCAGCCAAGTTCACATGTTTTTGCCCACCAATTTGACATTTCCAGTCAGGCTGGAAAACTGCGTCACTGTCGCCTTAAAAATCGTATCTCGAGTTTCAAAACTCAGAAACTGGTTTCGTAAATTTTCCTGAATTTAGACTCATATATACATCCATGGATTTATTTCTAGGATTTTGGTCGGGCCAATTGGTACAGTTTATTAGTTAAAGTTACCCAAGTTACAGGGATCGACTGCTCTGACCTTCGCGCGGTATAACTTGAATATCTCTCTGCACAGGGCTTTAATGCTGGTGTCGTTTGTTTCTAATGAAACTAGACTAAAAATGGAATCTGTACATATAAGGTATATCTCCTAATTCTTTTTGGATAATTTATAGTGAATTTTTAAAGTTGCGACAGGGAACCCAGAAACCATTCTGGCCCTGTCTCACAATAGCTTTAATATCTCTTAACCTGTAACTCCTATGACCGTTTCGTTTCTTCCATATGAAGATAGACTCATCAAGGTTCATTTACATAGCTTATTCACTATTTGATTCCATTCCTATGAATTATGGTGATTTTTCACATTCACGCCACTGCAGCTGGCAGCATCTGTTTTAAGGTAGGACTTACCTATTTGGTAGTCTCCATGATTCAACTAATCTTGCCATACATAGGTTCATATATGATCATTTTAACCATGCCAATGGCTGATCATATGACCAACATTCCCATTTCCAAACCATAGCCACATCATGACCCCAAATATATATACATACAACCCACAATAAGTCTAAGTTCATGCTCCCTTTTCGAGCCATTTTCGCATGGCCATACATACTTACATTACAACGTATTTAACAAACAAGAGGTAGTCCTATACATGCCATCTCAAGTTCAACCAAAATTTATACCAAAATGGAGGCTTGATAGTGTGGATGACTTCGACTTCAACGATCCCAAATCCGATTGCCTCGGCGAAATCTAGAAAACTAAGAGCCAAAGCAACGGGTAAGCATTTTTATGCTTAGTAAGTCTCAAGGAATATAATGAACTATAATTTACAGCAATACATTCACATAGCCAAATGCATCATTTCATTAATACACATTCTTACTTCATACTTCATCATTGTATAAGTTCGCAAAGCATCAATCAATTCAATAACTGAAATTCATTAGTCGATTGAGCGAATGTTGCTCAAACACGTCGACTTTCCAATGCACATATAACGTACCTTATCCTTTGGGCTGTCCGAGTGTACTAATTAAATTCATTTCAGCAACCAACACTCACCTCCAGCCCAAGATTCTTGAATATAACCGGATATAATCACGTGCACAAATGCCTTGGTCTTAGCCGGATAGAATAACTTCGCACGAATGCCTTGGGCCTTAGCCCGGATATAACCACTAGCACAATTGCCTTCGGTCTTAACCGGATATAATTTCAACATAATTGTCTTGGGCTTAGCCCGATATCATTCAATTTCTCATGCACACATACATCAATAATCATTGGACATACATATTTCATTTTCGTTACTAAGGCTCAAACACAATTAATATCATTAGCATATTCGCCTTGGGACTTAGCCCGGGTGGAATTCAAATACTCATACACACATAATCAATAATCATACACATCCATATTTCATCTCACATAATTCAAGTAAGGTCACTTCTTGAGGACTTACCTCGGATGTTGTCGAGCGGCTTTTTCGGCTATTCGATCACCTTTTCCTTCCCTTGTCCAATTGTGGCCCTCTTAGCTCTTGAGCTAATTCAAACAAATTCAATTTATTAAAACCTCATTGTGCTTGCTTATGGCGAATATGACAAGGATTTTAAATGGTCATATGGCCACTCTTTAGCTTGAATACACAATGGTCATGCACATTTTATACTACATCAAGCAATTCAATACAATTTATTTGAGCATCAAGGAAATGCTAAGGCCTTCAATAGGCTACCCAAGGCCGAATATTCATGTACATGTTGAGGTCAATTTTGCACTTAATACCTCACAAAACAGCATGCAATCTACTAATTTATGCTTTGCACATTGTGGCCCAAAACTTATAATATAGCATCAAGCACTTATATGTGTGCTAGGCGAATTGTGCTTGCAATTTCACAAGCATTCTTCCACATTTTCTTCTTTAAATCAATATATTCATCACTTAGTTCATAACCAAACATAATGTGCAATCATATATATGCATATATGAGCATGGCGAATTTTCAAGGTGTCCATAGCCATCCAAAACACAAACTTTTAACTAACATGCAAGAAGCATGAATCAAGCTCAAGAATGCATCATGGCCAAGTATGACAATCATGCTCCTTTTCAACTTTAATCATGATAAAACAAAGAGAAAACTCAAAATCTTACTCATGAGTAGAAAATCCATCATTGCATGCATCATCATCAAGCTTCACACTTAGCATGCAATGGCTTTATCACTATAACAACTTTGGCCAAATACCATTTCCATGGCATACCAAAGATTTGAGCCATGGCTAACATGCACATCAAGTTAGCAACCAAAACATGCATGAAACTCCCAACACAACCTCATACATACCTTAATCTTGATGCAAATTTAGCCAAATCACCTTCTAGATCTCTTCTAAACAAAGGAAATGAAGCAAAATCCTTCTTCCTCTTAGTATTTTCGGCCAAAAGGGAGAGAGCAAGCATGAACAAATTTTTTTTTTTGTTTCTCTCTTCTTGGTTGCACTGACAATGGGGTATGCCACTCTCTCACACACATTTTTTTTCATTCTTTTCTTACCCATGCTTATTTGTTTACTATTTCTCCCTAATGCCCAACAAAACATGTTTCATGACATGTTTGACCCATATTCTTTGTCATGGCCGGCCATTACTTGTAGAAAGGGGGAATTTGACATGCAAGTCCATTATTTTGCATGCATGCTTTAATTAGTCATCACCTATTTCCCTATCGTACTTTCAAAGTTCACTACTAAGTCCTTTCTTATAAATTAGCACCTAATTAATAAAAATCGAGACACGAAATATTTACGCATACCAATTCCACATACAATAAGTACGGAATATAACACTTAATTATTCTTGTGACTCGGTTTCGTGGTCCCGAAACCACTCTCCGACTAGGGTCACATTCGGGGTGTCACAACTCTCCCCCACTCAAGAGATTTTCGTCCCGAAAAGCTTACGGTAAATAGGTTCGGATATCGCTCTCTCATAGAGTTCTCGGTCTCCCAAGTAGCTTCTTCTATCCCGTGCTTGAGCCATAACACTTTCACTAGCGGAACCCGCTTGTTTATAACTCTTTCACTTCTCGTGATAGGATCGAATTGGTTCTTCCTCATAACTCATATTAGCTTGAATTTCAATTTCGATGGACTAATCACGTGCGATGGATCGGATCTATAACGTCGAAGCATCGAAGCGTGGAAGACATCGTGAACCTTTTGAGTTCGGGGCAAAATCAAGCGATATGCCCTTTGGACCGACTCGCTCGATATCTCATATGGCCCAATGAACCTCGGGCTCAACTTGCCCTTACGGGCGAACACGAGTATTTTTTCCAAGGCGATACCTTGAGGAACACTTTATCACCCACGATACTCGATGTCCTTACGCTTCATATCCGCGTCGACGACTTCGACGATCGAAGGCTATCTTCAAACTTTCACGGATTACTTTCACTTTCATTCGGCATCCCTAATCAAATCCACCGAAAATCTTGCTTTCACCAAGCTCGGTCCAAAACAATGGTGTACGGCATTTACGCCGTACAAAGCCTCGTAAGGTGCCATCTTAATACTCGATTGAAATTTGTTGTTGTGGCGAATTCAATCAACGGCAAATACCGTTCCCATGAACCACTAAACTCGAGGACGCAACATCTTAACATATCTTCAAGTATCTGAATTACCGCTCGGATTGACCATCGGTTTGGGGTGAAAAGCGGTCTTGAAATGCAACTTGGTACCCAAAGCTTCTTGCAACTTTTTCCAAAACCGCGAGGTAAATCTCGGATCTCTATCCAACACGATAGAAATAGGCACCCGTGTAATTTCACAACTGAGAAAGCGTACAATTCCGCTAATTTGTCCATTGAAAAATCCGTGCGTCGGGGACAAAGTGGGCCGACTTAGTCAATCGATCTACCACGACCCAAACCGCATCCTTCTTACTTGTCGACAATGGCGGTCCGGATACAAAGTCCATTGTGACTCGATCCCATTTCCACTCGGGTATCGTGATTGGTGAAGTAATCTCAAGGCACGATGTTCCGCTTTCACTTGTTGACATATTAAACATCTTGAAACAAAGTCGGAGATGTCTCGCTTCATACCATGCCACCAAAATCGGCGTTTCAAATCATTGTACATCTTCGTACTCCCGGGTGGATTGCCATTCGGCTACAATGGGCTTCATTCAGAATTATCGAAATGAGTTCAATTCTTTGGGACACACAGACGACTTTTGAACCTCAAACAATCGTCATCGTCGATTTGAAACTCCGAGTCCTTGTTGAACACACGCAGCCCGTTTTGCAACCAACTCGTCATCGACTTTCGAGCTTCTCGAATTTGGTGTGTCAATAATGGTTTGGCTTTCATTTCAGCCACTAACACACTTTGTCGGATCGGATAGACAAGTGCACATTCATCGCTCGTAAAGTGAATAACGATTTACGACTCAAGGCATCCGCAACTACATTCGCCTTTCCGGGTGATAGTCAATGATCAGCTCATAATCCTTTAACACTCGAGCCAACGTCTTTGTCGCAGATTTAAGTCTCGTTGGGTCATCAAATACTGAGACTTTTGTGATCCGAGTATACATGGCACCTTTCACCAAATAAGTAATGTCGCCAAATCTTTAAAGGCGAATACGATGGCGGCCAATTCGAGATCATGAGTCGGATAATTTTTCTCATGTGGCTTTAATTGCCTCGGCGATAGGCCACAACTCGACCTTCTTGCATTAATACGCAACCTAACCCAAGTAGAGAGGCGTCGCTATAGATGACAAACTCCTTGCGGACTCGGGTTGCACTAGAATTGGGGCTTCATCAAATAAGTTTTCAGTTGATCGAAGCTTTTTGGCATTTCTCCGTCCATTCGAACTTAACATCCTTTTGGAGTAAGCCGTCATCGGCGTGGCTATCGTTGAGAAGCCTTTACAAATCGTCGGTAATGTAAGCAAGCCCCAAAAAGCTTGAACCTCGTAATATTTCTGAGGCTTCCAATTTAGTATGGCTGAAATTTTATTGAATTCGACTCGAATACCGATCTGATACCACATGACCCAAGAAGCTTACCTCTCTTAACCGAACTCACACTTCTTTGAACTTAGCATATAATTGCTTGTCCGTAAAATTTGCGGCACTAACCGCGGTGTTCAAGCATGTTCGGTCTCATTTCTTGAATAGACCAAGATGTCATCAATGAACACGACTACGAATCGATCCAAATATGGTCTAAAGATTCGATTCATTAAATCCATAAATACCGCGAGGGCATTAGTGAGCCCAAACGGCATCACCAGAACTCATAGTGACCATATCTCGATTCGAAGGCGGTCTTGGGCACGCGTCGAATCTTGGATTCGCAATTGATAGTAGCCCGATCTCAAATCTATTTTCGAGAACACCGAGGCTCCCTTGAGTTGATCGAACAAGTCATCAATACGTGGCAAGCGGATATTTGTTCTTTATCGTCGCTTTGTTAAGTCGACGATAGTCGATGCATAGTCGCATGGTTCCATCCTTCTTCTTCACGAACAACACCGCGCACCCCAAGGCGAAAAACTCGGGCGAGCAAAACCTCTATCCACCAATTCTTGCAACCGAGTTTTCAACTCCTTCAATTCGTTGGTGCCATACGATACGGAGCTATCGAAATTGGGGTGGTACCGGTACCAATTCGATGCCAAATTCTATTTCTCGAGCGGTGGTAAACCGGCAATTCTTGTGGAAAACATCCGGGTATTCACAAACCACAGCACGATTCGGGTTTCTTCTCGATTCCTTGTCATCGATGCGTCGCAAAGTACGCTTCGCACCCTTTTCTTACATATTTACGGGCCAACATCGGCGATATTACGGTGGCAACCCCTTTAAGTCCGTGGACTCAACCCGAATTATTTCATTATTCGCGCACCTCAAATCGATAGTCTTGCTCTTGCAATTTACAACCGCATCGTGCATGGTCAACCAATCCAAACCAAGAATAACATCGAACTCATCGAATGGCAAAAGCATTAAGTCCGGGAAAACAAGAACCTCGGAACACTAGGGGACTTTTCTTGCACACTTTGTTAACAAGCACGTAATGACCCAAGGGTTTGACACCGAATTACAAACTCGAGAGACTCAATGGGCAAAGTCTTCTTTGGATGCTAAGGTTTCACATATATAAGAATGAGTAGAACCGGGGTCAATCAAAGCAATTACATTTGTATTGAAAAGAGTGAAAGTACTGTAATAACATCCGGAGAGGCGGCATCCTCGCGTGCGGCGTATGGCATAAGTCCTAGCAGAGACACGAGCCTCGAGATCGATGGTAGCACCTCTAGATCCTCTCGACCGCCACCGACATTGCCCATATTTCTAGGTGGCCTACCTCGAGCGATGGTAGCACCGGGTTTGCACTCGACTTGCATTACATTCATGCATCCTCGGGCAATCCTTCATAAAATGGTCGGCCGATCCACACTTATAGCGGGAGCGATCACGAAACCAACAGCTCCCGAATGCCATTTGCCACAATGTGGACACTCCGTCCTCTCTCGGCGATCATTTCCGCCACCGGCAATCGAGGTGACTCGTGTGGTCACAGGGGTCGATCGCGTCCTCGTCTAGAAAATCCCAAACGCCTCTAGACCGGCTCGCATCATCTCGAAATCTCTTCGATGCTTGTTGAAGAGACTTTCCGAGGACCTCTTCGAATTCTCCAATCCCCACATCAGCTTTTGTTTCTCCTTTCTAAGCTCTTGACTTTACAAGCTCGCTCAACAAGTACTCGAACTCTCGTATCTCGAGAATGCCAACAAACATCCTTATATCATCATTCAGCCCATCCTCAAGCGTTTGCACATAATAGCCCGGACGAAATGCATTCTCGCGTCGGCTAAGCCTCACAAACTTTCGTTAAGTAGTCGGTAAGCGGACATAGAACCTTGCTTAAGATCAAGGAACTCCCTCCGCTTTTGGTCGATGAATCTCGGTGATATACTTTTTGAACTCGGTTAGAAAGAATTCCCAAGTCACTTGCTCTCTAGGCACCACAAGTCGAGTACTCCACCAATAGTAGGCGGACTCGCGTAAGCAAGGAGATGGTACACTTTAAGCACTCATCGGGTGTCAGGATAGCTCATCAAGCACCGGATAGTGTTATCTAACCATAATTCAGCTCGCTCGGCATCATCATCATCCGTAGCCTTAAATTCAGTGGCCCCATGTTTTGAATCCTATCGATTGGGGCTTACGACCTTATTGGGTCGATCACGGAGGTATTGTAGGTGCGGGGTTGCATTAAATCGGGAATGGAGGTGGTGGAACAACCGTGTTGGTTCGAATGTATTGATTAAACCATTCGTTCATCACACTATAAAAGGCTTGCTTAGCCTCGTCATTAGGATTGCTGGCCATAGGTTGAGAGTCCGCCGGCGCTGTCCCTTGCGCGGAGCAGGCGCCACACTCTCCACATCGTCAGCTATCGCTTCGGTTGGGATCGGGATCCATTGCTATAAACAAACATGAAGTCAAATTGTCGAATTCATCACACTATCGATTCATCATTTAATGGCATGTATAGCTAGACCCCAAACACATCACGGTAGTCCTAGAATCGACTAAACCGTGGCTCGATACCAATAAAATTGTAACACCCCAAACCCGAGACCATCGCCGTGTCGGACCCGAGGGGTTAACCACCAAGTTCACATGTTTTGCCCACCAATTTGACATTTCCAGTCAGGCTGGAAAACTGCGTCACTGTCGCCTTAAAAATCGTATCTCGAGTTTCAAAACTCAGAAACTGGTTTCGTAAATTTTCCCTGAATTTAGACTCATATATACATCCATGGATTTATTTCTAGGATTTTTGGTCGGGCCAATTGGTACAGTTTATTAGTTAAAGTTACCCAAGTTACAGTGATCGACTGCTCTGACCTTCGCGCGGTATAACTTGAATATCTCTCTGCACAGGGCTTTAATGCTGGTGTCGTTTGTTTCTAATGAAACTAGACTCAAAATGGAATCTGTACATATAAGGTATATCTCCTAATTCTTTTTGGATAATTTATAGTGAATTTTTAAAGTTGCGACAGGGAACCCAGAAACCATTCTGGCCCTGTCTCACAATAGCTTTAATATCTCTTAACCTGTAACTCCTATGACAGTTTCGTTTTTTCCATATGAAAATAGACTCATCAAGGTTCATTTACATAGCTTATTCACTATTTGATTCCATTCCTATGAATTATGGTGATTTTTCACATTCACGCCACTGCAGCTGGCAGCATCTGTTTTAAGGTAGGACTTACCTATTTGGTAGTCTCCATGATTCAACTAATCTTGCCATACATAGGTTCATATATGATCATTTTAACCATGCCAATGGCTGATCATATGACCAACATTCCCATTTCAAACCATAGCCACATCATGACCCCAAATATATATACATACAACCCACAATAAGTCTAAGTTCATGCTCCCTTTTCGAGCCATTTTCGCATGGCCATACATACTTACATTACAACGTATTTAACAAACAAGAGGTAGTCCTATACATGCCATCTCAAGTTCAACCAAAATTTATACCAAAATGGAGGCTTGATAGTGTGGATGACTTGACTTCAACGATCCCAAATCCGATTGCCTCGGCGAAATCTAGAAAACTAAGAGCCAAAGCAACGGGGTAAGCATTTTTATGCTTAGTAAGTCTCAAGGAATATAATGAACTATAATTTACAGCAATACATTCACATAGCCAAATGCATCATTTCATTAATACACATTCTTACTTCATACTTCATCATTGTATAAGTTCGCAAAGCATCAATCAATTCAATAACTGAAATTCATTAGTCGATTGAGCGAATGTTGCTCAAACACGTCGACTTTCCAATGCACATATAACGTACCTTATCCTTTGGGCTGTCCGAGTGTACTAATTAAATTCATTTCAGCAACCAACACTCACCTCCAGCCCAAGATTCTTGAATATAACCGGATATAATCACGTGCACAAATGCCTTGGTCTTAGCCGGATAGAATAACTTCATACGAATGCCTTGGGCCTTAGCGGATATAACCACTAGCACAATTGCCTTGGGTCTTAACCCGGATATAATTTCAAGCATAATTGTCTTGGGCTTAGCCGGATATCATTCAATTTCTCATGCACACATACATCAATAATCATTGGACATACATATTTCATTTTCGTTACTAAGGCTCAAACACAATTAATATCATTAGCATATTCGCCTTGGGACTTAGCCGGGTGGAATTCAAATACTCATACACACATAATCAATAATCATACACATCCATATTTCATCTCACATAATTCAAGTAAGGTCACTTCTTGAGGACTTACCTCGGATGTTGTCGAGCGGCTTTTTCGGCTATTCGATCACCTTTTCCTTCCCTTGTCCAATTGTGGCCCTCTTAGCTCTTGAGCTAATTCAAACAAATTCAATTTATTAAAACCTCATTGTGCTTGCTTATGGCGAATATGACAAGGATTTTAAATGGTCATATGGCCACTCTTTAGCTTGAATACACAATGGTCATGCACATTTTATACTACATCAAGCAATTCAATACAATTTATTTGAGCATCAAGGAAATGCTAAGGCCTTCAATAGGCTACCCAAGGCGAATATTCATGTACATGTTGAGGTCAATTTTGCACTTAATACCTCACAAAACAGCATGCAATCTACTAATTTATGCTTTGCACATTGTGGCCCAAAACTTATAATATAGCATCAAGCACTTATATGTGTGCTAGGCGAATTGTGCTTGCAATTTCACAAGCATTCTTCCACATTTTCTTCTTTAAATCAATATATTCATCACTTAGTTCATAACCAAACATAATGTGCAATCATATATATGCATATATGAGCATGGCGAATTTTCAAGGTGTCCATAGCCATCCAAAACACAAACTTTTAACTAACATGCAAGAAGCATGAATCAAGCTCAAGAATGCATCATGGCCAAGTATGACAATCATGCTCCTTTTCAACTTTAATCATGATAAAACAAAGAAAACTCAAAATCTTACTCATGAGTAGAAAATCCATCATTGCATGCATCATCATCAAGCTTCACACTTAGCATGCAATGGCTTTATCACTATAACAACTTTGGCCAAATACCATTTCCATGGCATACCAAAGATTTGAGCCATGGCTAACATGCACATCAAGTTAGCAACCAAAACATGCATGAAACTCCCAACACAACCTCATACATACCTTAATCTTGATGCAAATTTAGCCAAATCACCTTCTAGATCTCTTCTAAACAAAGGAAATGAAGCAAAATCCCTTCTTCCTCTTAGTATTTTCGGCCAAAAGGAGAGAGCAAGCATGAACAAATTTTTTTTTGTTTCTCTCTTCTTGGTTGCACGGCAATGGGGTATGCCACTCTCTCACACACATTTTTTTTCATTCTTTTCTTACCCATGCTTATTTGTTTACTATTTCTCCCTAATGCCCAACAAAACATGTTTCATGACATGTTTGACCCATATTCTTTGTCATGGCGGCCATTACTTGTAGAAAGGGGAATTTGACATGCAAGTCCATTATTTTGCATGCATGCTTTAATTAGTCATCACCTATTTCCCTATCGTACTTTCAAAGTTCACTACTAAGTCCTTTCTTATAAATTAGCACCTAATTAATAAAAATCGAGACACGAAATATTTACGCATACCAATTCCACATACAATAAGTACGGAATATAACACTTAATTATTCTTGTGACTCGGTTTCGTGGTCCCAAACCACTCTCCGACTAGGGTCACATTCGGGTGTCACAACTCTCCCCACTCAAGAGATTTTCGTCCCCGAAAAGCTTACCGGTAAATAGGTTCGGATATCGCTCTCTCATAGAGTTCTCGGTCTCCCAAGTAGCTTCTTCTATCCCGTGCTTGAGCCATAACACTTTCACTAGCGGAACCCGCTTGTTTCGCAACTCTTTCACTTCTCGTGATAGGATACGAATTGGTTCTTCCTCATAACTCATATTAGCTTGAATTTCAATTTCTGATGGACTAATCACGTGCGATGGATCGGATCTATAACGTCGAAGCATCGAAACGTGGAAGACATCGTGAACCTTTTTGAGTTCAGGGGGCAAAATCAAACGATATGCCTTTGGACCGACTCGCTCGATATCTCATATGGCCCAATGAACCTCGGGCTCAACTTGCCCTTACGGCCAAACACGAGTATTTTTTCCAAGGCGATACCTTGAGGAACACTTTATCACCCACGATACTCGATGTCCTTACGCTTCATATCCGCTGCACGACTTACGACGATCGAAGGCTATCTTCAAACTTTCACGGATTACTTTCACTTTACATTCGGCATCCCTAATCAAATCCACCGAAAATCTTGCTTTCACCAAGCTCGGTCCAAAACAATGGTGTACGGCATTTACGCCCGTACAAAGCCTCGTAGGGTGCCATCTTAATACTCGATTGAAATTTGTTGTTGTAGCGAATTCAATCAACGGCAAATACCGTTCCCATGAACCACTAAACTCGAGGACGCAACATCTTAACATATCTTCAAGTATCTGAATTACCGCTTCGGATTGACCATCGGTTTGGGGGTGAAAGGCGGTCTGAAATGCAACTTGGTACCCAAAGCTTCTTGCAACTTTTTCCAAAACCGCGAGGTAAATCTCGGATCTCTATCCGACACGATAGAAATAGGCACCCGTGTAATTTCACAACTCGAGAAACGTACAATTCCGCTAATTTGTCCATTGAAAATCCGCACGACGGGGACAAAGTGGGCCGACTTAGTCAATCGATCTACCACGACCCAAACCGCATCCTTCTTACTTGCGACAATGGCGGTCCGGATACAAAGTCCATTGTGACTCGATCCCATTTCCACTCGGGTATCGTGATTGGTGAAGTAATCTGAAGGCACGATGTTCCGCTTTCACTTGTTGACATATTAAACATCTTGAAACAAAGTCGGAGATGTCTCGCTTCATACCATGCCACCAAAATCGACGTTTCAAATCATTGTACATCTTCGTACTCTCGGGTGGATTGCCATTCGGCTACAATGGGCTTCATTGAGAATTATCGAAATGAGTTCGAATTCTTTGGGACACACAGACGACTTTTGAACCTCAAACAATCGTCATCGTCGATTTGAAACTCCGAGTCCTTGTTCGAACACACGCAGCCCGTTTTGCAACCAACTCGTCATCGACTTTACGAGCTTCTCGAATTTGGTGTGTCAATAATGGTTTGGCTTTCATTTCAGCCACTAACACTTTGTCGGATCGGATAGACAAGTGCACATTCATCGTCGTAAAGTGAATAACGATTTACGACTCAAGGCATCCGCAACTACATTCGCCTTTCGGGTGATAGTCAATGATCAGCTCATAATCCTTTAACACTCGAGCCAACGTCTTTGTCGCAGATTTAAGTCTCGTTGGGTCATCAAATACTTGAGACTTTTGTGATCCGAGTATACATGGCACCTTTCACCAAATAAGTAATGTCGCCAAATCTTTAAGGCGAATACGATGGCGGCCAATTCGAGATCATGAGTCGGATAATTTTTCTCATGTGGCTTTAATTGCCTCGACGATAGGCCACAACTCGACCTTCTTGCATTAATCGCAACCTAACCCAAGTAGAGAGGCGTCGCTATAGATGACAAACTCCTTGCTTGGGACTCGGGTTGCACTAGAATTGGGGCTTCATCAAATAAGTTTTCATTGATCGAAGCTTTTTGGCATTTCTCCGTCCATTCGAACTTAACATCCTTTTGGAGTAACCGTCATCGGCGTGGCTATCGTTGAGAAGCCTTTACAAATCGTCGGTAGTAAAGCAAGCCCCAAAAAGCTTGAACCTCATTAATATTTCTGAGGCTTCCAATTTAGTATGGCTGAAATTTTATTCGGAATCGACTCGAATACCGATCTGAGATACCACATGACCCAAGAAGCTTACCTCTCTTAACCGAACTCACACTTGCTGAACTTAGCATATAATTGCTTGTCCGTAAAATTTGCAAGCACTAACCGCGGTGTTCAAGATGTTCGGTCTCATTTCTTGAATAGACCAAGATGTCATCAATGAACACGACTACGAATCGATCCAAATATGGTCTAAAGATTCGATTCATTAAATCCATAAATACCGTAGGGCATTAGTGAGCCCAAACGGCATCACCAGAACTCATAGTGACCATATCTCGTTCAAGGCGTCTTGGGCACGCTCGAATCTTGGATTCGCAATTGATAGTAGCCCGATCTCAAATCTATTTTCGAGAACACCGAGGCTCCCTTGATTGATCGAACAAGTCATCAATACGTGGCAACGGATATTTGTTCTTTATCGTCGCTTTGTTAAGTCGACGATAGTCGATGCATAGTCGCATGGTTCCATCCTTCTTCTTCACGAACAACACGGCGCACCCTAAGGCGAAAAACTCAGGCGAGCAAAACCTCTATCCACCAATTCTTGCAACCGAGTTTTCAACTCCTTCAATTCCGTTGGTGCCATACGACACGGAGCTATCGAAATTGGGGTGGTACCGGTACCAATTCGATGCCAAATTCTATTTCTCGAGCAGTGGTAAACCCGCAATTCTTGAGGAAAACATCCGGTATTCACAAACCACGCACAGATTCGGGTTTCTTCTCGATTCCTTGTCATCGAGTACGACGCAAGGTACGCCGCACCCTTTTCTTACATATTTACGGGCCAACATCGGCGATATTACGGTGGCAACCCTTTAAGTCCGTGGACTCAACCCGAATTATTTCATTATTCGCGCACCTCAAATCGATAGTCTTGCTCTTGCAATTTACAACCGTATCGTGCATGGTCAACCAATCCAAACCAAGAATAACATCGAACTCATCGAATGGCAAAAGCATTAAGTCCGCCGGAAAACAAGAACCTCGGAACACTAGGGGACTTTTCTTGCACACTTTGTTAACAAGCACGTAATGACCCAAGGGTTTGACACCGAATTACAAACTCGATGAGACTCAATGGGCAAAGTCTTCTTTGGATGCTAAGGTTTCACATATATAAGAATGAGTAGAACCGGGGTCAATCAAAGCAATTACATTTGTATTGAAAAGAGTGAAAGTACCGGTAATAACATCCGGAGAGGCAGCATCCTCGGCGCGGCGTATGGCATAAGTCCTAGCAGAGCACGAGCCTCGATCGATGGTAGCACCTCTAGATCCTCTCGACCGCCACGACATTGCCCATATTTCTAGGTGGCCTACCTCGGCGATGGTAGCACCGGGTTTGCACTCGACTTGCATTCTTCATGCATCCTCGGGCAATCCTTCATAAAATGGTCGGCCGATCCACACTTATAGCGGGAGCGATCACGAAACCAACAGCTCCCGAATGCCATTTGCCACAATGTGGACACTCCGTCCTCTCGGCGATCATTTCCGCCACCGCAATCGAGGTGACTCGTGTGGTCACAGGGGTCGATCGCGTCCTCGTCTAGAAAATCCCAAACGCCTCTAGACCGGCTCGCATCATCTCGAAATCTCTTCGATGCTTGTTGAAGAGACTTTCCGAGGACCTCTTCGAATTCTCCAATCCCACATCAGCTTTTTGTTTCTCCTTTCTAAGCTCTTGACTTTACAAGCTCGCTCAACAAGTACTACGAACTCTCGTATCTCGAGAATGCCAACAAACATCCTTATATCATCATTCAGCCCATCCTCAAGCGTTTGCACATAATAGCTTGGACGAAATGCATTCTCGCAGCTCGGCTAAGCCTCACAAACTTTCGTTCGTAGTCGGTAACGGACATAGAACCTTGCTTAAGATCAAGGAACTCCTCCGCTTTTGGTCGATGAATCTCGATGATATACTTTTTTGAACTCGGTTAGAAAGAATTCCCAAGTCACTTGCTCTCTAGGCACCACAAGTCGAGTACTCCACCAATAGTAGGCGGACTCTCGTAGCAAGGAGATGGTACACTTTAAGCACTCATCGGGTGTGCAGGATAGCTCATCAAGCACCCGGATAGTGTTATCTAACCATAATTCAGCTCGCTCGGCATCATCATCATCCGTAGCCTTAAATTCAGTGGCCCCATGTTTTGAATCCTATCGATGGGGCTTACGACCTTATTGGGTCGATCCACGGAGGTATTGTAGGTGCGGGGTTGCATTAAATCGGGAATGGAGGTGGTGGAACAGTAGTGTTGGTTCGAATGTATTGATTAAACCATTCGTTCATCACACTATAAAAGGCTTGCTTAGCCTCGTCATTAGGATTGCTGGCCATAGGTTGAGAGTCCATGGCGCTGTCCCTTCTTGCGCGGAGCAGCGCCACACTCTCCACATCGTCACTATCGCTCGGTTGGGATCGGGATCCATTGCTATAAACAAACATGAAGTCAAATTGTCGAATTCATCACACTATCGATTCATCATTTAATGGCATGTATAGCTAGACCCCAAACACATCACGGTAGTCCTAGAATCGACTAAACCGTGGCTCGATACCAATAAAATTGTAACACCCCAAACCCGAGACCATCGCCGTGTCGGACCCGAGGGGTTAACCACCAAGTTCACATGTTTTGCCCACCAATTTGACATTTCCAGTCAGGCTGGAAAACTGCGTCACTGTCGCCTTAAAAATCGTATCTCGAGTTTCAAAACTCAGAAACTGGTTTCGTAAATTTTCCTGAATTTAGACTCATATATACATCCATGGATTTATTTCTAGGATTTTGGTCGGGCCAATTGGTACAGTTTATTAGTTAAAGTTACCCAAGTTACAGTGATCGACTGCTCTGACCTTCGCGCGGTATAACTTGAATATCTCTCTGCACAGGGCTTTAATGCTGGTGTCGTTTGTTTCTAATGAAACTAGACTCAAAATGGAATCTGTACATATAAGGTATATCTCCTAATTCTTTTTGGATAATTTATAGTGAATTTTAAAGTTGCGACAGGGAACCCAGAAACCATTCTGGCCCTGTCTCACAATAGCTTTAATATCTCTTAACCTGTAACTCCTATGACAGTTTCGTTTTTCCATATGAAAATAGACTCATCAAGGTTCATTTACATAGCTTATTCACTATTTGATTCCATTCCTATGAATTATGGTGATTTTTCACATTCACGCCACTGCAGCTGGCAGCATCTGTTTTAAGGTAGGACTTACCTATTTGGTAGTCTCCATGATTCAACTAATCTTGCCATACATAGGTTCATATATGATCATTTTAACCATGCCAATGGCTGATCATATGACCAACATTCCCATTTCCAAACCATAGCCACATCATGACCCCAAATATATATACATACAACCCACAATAAGTCTAAGTTCATGCTCCCTTTTCGAGCCATTTTCGCATGGCCATACATACTTACATTACAACGTATTTAACAAACAAGAGGTAGTCCTATACATGCCATCTCAAGTTCAACCAAAATTTATACCAAAATGGAGGCTTGATAGTGTGGATGACTTCGACTTCAACGATCCCAAATCCGATTGCCTCGGCGAAATCTAGAAAACTAAGAGCCAAAGCAACGGGTAAGCATTTTTATGCTTAGTAAGTCTCAAGGAATATAATGAACTATAATTTACAGCAATACATTCACATAGCCAAATGCATCATTTCATTAATACACATTCTTACTTCATACTTCATCATTGTATAAGTTCGCAAAGCATCAATCAATTCAATAACTGAAATTCATTAGTCGATTGAGCGAATGTTGCTCAAACACGTCGACTTTCCAATGCACATATAACGTACCTTATCCTTTGGGCTGTCCGAGTGTACTAATTAAATTCATTTCAGCAACCAACACTCACCTCCAGCCCAAGATTCTTCGAATATAACCGGATATAATCACGTGCACAAATGCCTTGGTCTTAGCCCGGATAGAATAACTTCATACGAATGCCTTGGGCCTTAGCCCGGATATAACCACTAGCACAATTGCCTTGGTCTTAACCCGGATATAATTTCAGCATAATTGTCTTCGGCTTAGCCGGATATCATTCAATTTCTCATGCACACATACATCAATAATCATTGGACATACATATTTCATTTTCGTTACTAAGGCTCAAACACAATTAATATCATTAGCATATTCGCCGGGACTTAGCCCGGTGGAATTCAAATACTCATACACACATAATCAATAATCATACACATCCATATTTCATCTCACATAATTCAAGTAAGGTCACTTCTTGAGGACTTACCTCGGATGTTGTCGAACGGCTTTTTCGGCTATTCGATCACCTTTTCCTTCCCTTGTCCAATTGTGGCCCTCTTAGCTCTTGAGCTAATTCAAACAAATTCAATTTATTAAAACCTCATTGTGCTTGCTTATGGCGAATATGACAAGGATTTTAAATGGTCATATGGCCACTCTTTAGCTTGAATACACAATGGTCATGCACATTTTATACTACATCAAGCAATTCAATACAATTTATTTGAGCATCAAGGAAATGCTAAGGCCTTCAATAGGCTACCCAAGGCCGAATATTCATGTACATGTTGAGGTCAATTTTGCACTTAATACCTCACAAAACAGCATGCAATCTACTAATTTATGCTTTGCACATTGTGGCCCAAAACTTATAATATAGCATCAAGCACTTATATGTGTGCTAGGCGAATTGTGCTTGCAATTTCACAAGCATTCTTCCACATTTTCTTCTTTAAATCAATATATTCATCACTTAGTTCATAACCAAACATAATGTGCAATCATATATATGCATATATGAGCATGGCGAATTTTCAAGGTGTCCATAGCCATCCAAAACACAAACTTTTAACTAACATGCAAGAAGCATGAATCAAGCTCAAGAATGCATCATGGCCAAGTATGACAATCATGCTCCTTTTCAACTTTAATCATGATAAAACAAAGAGAAAACTCAAAATCTTACTCATGAGTAGAAAATCCATCATTGCATGCATCATCATCAAGCTTCACACTTAGCATGCAATGGCTTTATCACTATAACAACTTTGGCCAAATACCATTTCCATGGCATACCAAAGATTTGAGCCATGGCTAACATGCACATCAAGTTAGCAACCAAAACATGCATGAAACTCCCAACACAACCTCATACATACCTTAATCTTGATGCAAATTTAGCCAAATCACCTTCTAGATCTCTTCTAAACAAAGGAAATGAAGCAAAATCCTTCTTCCTCTTAGTATTTTCGGCCAAAAGGGAGAGAGCAAGCATGAACAAATTTTTTTTTTGTTTCTCTCTTCTTGGTTGCACTGACAATGGGGTATGCCACTCTCACACACATTTTTTTTCATTCTTTTCTTACCCATGCTTATTTGTTTACTATTTCTCCCTAATGCCCAACAAAACATGTTTCATGACATGTTTGACCCATATTCTTTGTCATGGCGGCCATTACTTGTAGAAAGGGGAATTTGACATGCAAGTCCATTATTTTGCATGCATGCTTTAATTAGTCATCACCTATTTCCTATCGTACTTTCAAAGTTCACTACTAAGTCCTTTCTTATAAATTAGCACCTAATTAATAAAAATCGAGACACGAAATATTTACGCATACCAATTCCACATACAATAAGTACGGAATATAACACTTAATTATTCTTGTGACTCGGTTTCGTGGTCCCGAAACCACTCTCCGACTAGGGTCACATTCGGGGTGTCACAATTTATCTTTTTGAAAACTCGCGTCCTAATGCTAGCAGATCGAAATAACAAAACCCCAAATTAAAGATTAAAGATTTAAAGAGGCCTTATTACAAAATACCCAAATTAAATTACTTATAAATTAAAAACCAAATATAGAAGCATGAGTAGTTGTGTGGCCACCTTCGAGTCCCTCGCTGCACCGATCCGCCTAAGGATTACCTACACAGATAAGTAGAAGGGTGAGTTTACGAAAACTCAGTGTGTAATCCCATATAAGAAAACGGTTAGAAAATAAGCACAGTCTGGGCCTAAGACCTTTTTAGCAACAGTGGCAATATCAGTTTGGGCTTTAGCCCAATTCAATATAGAAACAGTCATGTGTTCGAGCCTTAGCCCATTACAGTAACGTAAAAAATGCAGTAACAGTAAATAGTATGCAAGTCCTACCCATCCAGCCTTTACACTCCATCTTCGTCCAACCCTACACTCCATGTGGGGATAAAATCGACCCACCCATCCCTACACTCCAAGTAGCACTTGTTGCGACACTAAATAGTATTTACAGCAGAGCTACTAGTATAATAGGCTTAAAGCCATCAGTGATTTGCAGCAGAGCTGCCAGTATAGTGCACTTCCTCCAATCATATAAATACCCATCCCCATACAGCAATGCATCATGCAACATGTTATAATATTATACATGTATTCAAACAGTTACAATAGCATGCTAAAATATAAACATACATCACATAGGGGTAAAACAGTCATCTTACCATAAAACGGCAAAATAGTCATTTTACCTCATAAGGGCAAAATAGTCATTTTACCTTGTAAGGGCAAAACAATCATTTTACCATATAAGGGCAAAACAGTCATTTTACCACGTAAGGGAAAAACAGTCATTTTAACATGTAAGGGGAAAACAGTCATTTTACCACGTAAGGGCAAAACAATCATTTTACCACATAAAGGAAAAATAGTCATTTTACCACATAAGGGCAAAACAGTCATTTTACCACATAAGGGAAAAACAGTCATTTTACTATATATAGGGCAAAACATTCATTTAATTAATTAGGGTCCAGGTACACTTATCGACCCAACAGTAGGTCCACAGTCGTATCGGGTGACCCGTACAACCTTAACAGTCAAACAATGAAAGTGGGCCCAAGGCCCATAATGCGGGCCCGTGTGGCCCACATAGCCCAGAAATGGCCTTAGCGATGTGAACTACACAACTTGGCTCAATATTATCCACACTTTGGTGTGGTTTACCCGTGTGGGGCCCACAGGCTCGTGGGGTTTACACGGCCCATTTTGGCCCAACATGGCCCAAATCAAACTCGGCCCATGAAATCACTTATGGTTGGCCTCAACGATCTTACGCCCATGTCTCAGCATTCGATTTACCATACGAGCGAGCGCCCGTGTGACAGCCTTAATTTGACCCTAGTCGGGAAGTGGTTTCGGGACCACTAAATTGAGTCGTGAAAATAATTAAATGTTAAATTTCGTGCTTACTTTGTGTGAAAATGCATAAGTGAATTTGTGGTGCTGTGATTGAAATTTATTGAAAGGGACTTGTGTGAGAATTTTGAAAATGTGCTAGGTATTTATGTGATGGCTTATTACTATATGGTTTAAAAATCATAAGGATATGCATGTCAAATTGCCATTTTTTTTATAGTGGCCGACCATGTGGTTTAGTAGTTGAAAAAGTATAAATTTTATATGTATTTATTTATATAAATGTATTATAATATGTAATAACAATTTTATATTATAATAAAATAAGTAAATGGGTGAAAAGAACAAGGTTAATTACTTTTGTTCTTCATTGCCGATTTCTTAAAAGAAAAAGAGGGGATAGGAGATATCAAACTTTCGACTATTTTAGCATCCAAATTAAGGTATGTTTCATGTGCTATCTTCAAATTCTTGTGAAAATTTAGTTAATTACATAGTTTCCTACGTAGCCCATGTTAAAACTTTAGTTTTGGTTGAGGATATAGCATTCGACCATTTACATGAGTTTTGCTAAATTATTGATAGTTGAATGTTGGTTTTAAGGAATGAATAATTGTGATTGTAATGGAGTTTCATGTTGCTTAGGTGATGAATTAAGCAATTTTTGCAATTGGACATATTGACGAGATGCAAGGATTTTGTTTTATTATAAATGCAAATTCAGTCATGGAATTTGATGTATTTTCTTATTAAATTTTGATGAATTTCGTTATAGGAGAAATTAAGGATGAATTTGAGTTGGCTATTAGTGATTTGTGTGAATCATTTAGCTAAGTAGGGTATTCGGCTAGGTCCATTTGAACAAATGTTTTGGTGTTGGTTGTTTAAATGATATTATTTTTGTATTAAGTTGAATTGGAAGATTGATAAATGTGTTAAAGATGACTCAAGACTTATATAAGCATTCAGAAATAGCTAAGAAGTGGGAATTTTTGATAGTTGATGTGTATGTGTAATGAGTAGTGTTATATATATGTGATTTATTTGGTAATAGAAAATTTGGCTAAAATGATTAGGATGTTTCTTGATAAAATATTTGCGATGGTTAAATTTGTGTATAAGAAAGCAAGATAAGCTATGTGAGTTTTGCTTGTGTATGCGAACTAGGTATAAGTTGAATAATCGGTTATTAGGGTTATATGATCATTTTGTGTTTGAGCTATAAGTGATTTTCATGGTTTGATAAGTTCTTGCCATTTTCGGTTATAAATAAATATGAAATTTGAATCATGGCATATTTATATAAATTATAATACATATTGAATTTGATATGTGATTGTCGAATGTGATTAATAAGTAAATAATATTGGTTAAGTAATTAAACAAATCTATTTGTTTTAATTAAGCTCAAGAGCAAGGAGGATCAAAGTTGGATAGGGGAAAAAAGAAAGTAATAGAGTAGCCAATCCGCGACCATTCGAATATACCGAAGTAAGTTTTGAGTAATCACATTTATTATATAATTGATGATGTCATGAGATAAGTATGATAGATGAATTGTGACCTATTGCCTCTACTTGAATGAGGTTGTTTGATAAATAAATTGAGTATATTTGTGACAGCCCTAAAGTGACCCTAGTCGGAAAGCAGTTTCAGGACCGCTAAACCGAGTCACCAAATTATTTGAATATAATGATTTATTGTCTAAAATATGTGAATATGAATGTGTGAAAGTTTTAAGCTTCGATTTAGTCAATTGCATGTGAATTTAGCTAATAGGACTTATGTGTGACACTTTTAAAATGTCATAGGTCGATCTATAATGATCTATTAGTGCATGAGATCAAAAGGGTGGACTTGCATGTCAATTTCCCCCTTAATTAGTAAGTGGCCGGCCATGACAAGGAGGGTGGACAAAATGTTATGGGCAAAACATGTCATAAACATGTTATGTTAATGCTTATGTTAGGAATAATAAAGTAAAGAACATGGGCAATAAAATATTAGTGTTAGTAAGAGGAGAAACAAAAAAAAAAAGTGTGTGGTTGCCCCCTTCATTGCCGTGAATTGAAAGAAGAAAAAAAAAAGAGCTTCATTCTTTGGTTCTTCTTGGCCGAATTGAAGAAAGGGAGAAGAGAGGTTTCGGTCACCTTGAGCTTAAGGGGAGGTTAGTATGTTGTGTTAGATTCTTAAATTTTAAACTTGTTTCTAGTTAATTAGCTAATTTCTTACACAAACCATGGCAAAAATTTCGAAATCTTGGTGATGGCTTGAGCATTCGGTTTTAGTTATTAAAGGATGAGATTGGGTTATAATCTTTATGTTTTATGAAGAATTGTTAAAGAGAAGGGTTTAAGTAGTCAAATTATAAATTTTAATGCTCATGAGTACAATGGCCAAACATAGATTTGTCTAAAGAATTGAACAAATGTCATGTGAGTGATTGAAATGAATGAGTTGGAGGTCGAATCATGTTAAGATTCGGCCTTGTACATAAACATTAAGAGTTTGATGTTTTTGTGATTTTTGGAAGGTAAATAAGGTTATACACAAGATGAATACTAAGATTTTGGCTGACTTGTTTTTAGTGAGGTTCGGCCAAGGACCTTATGTGCAAGTTTATTCGGTTTAAGTAGAGTAAACGTGACGGGTAGATATGGAGTAATGTGTATATTGGTTCGGCTGCTAAGCAAGGAAATAATTGTTGGTAACATAGTATCTATGCACTTATGAATATATATATATATATATATGGTATTTTAAGTATAATTGCTTATTGATAAGGTTGGTTAATAGTTCAAGTAAGGATTACTATATTTGATATGTACACAAATTGAGGCAATAGGTTCGGAAATTAGCTTAAGACATACGGGTAATATCATATATCCGATCATAGTTAAACATTCGATAATTGTGATTCTTTGGCTACAATGTTTGAATATCGCCATGGGGAGAATATATGATCGGTTGCCTAATATTAGTTCGAAATGAATCTAAATAAATAGATATTTGTATATAGTAAAGTTGGATAAGTAATTGAATAAATTTATTTGTTTATTAAGCTCAAGAGCTTAGAGGATCAAAGTTGGATAAGGGAAAGGAAAAAGTGATTGAATAGCCGCCGAAATAGTTCGACCACATCCGAGGTAAGTTTTCGAGTAATGAAACTTAGATTATGATTCGATTAGATTATGTTATAAGCAAATCAAAATCATGCCCTTTGTATTTAGCTTTTGAGCTGAAAATGATAATGCTTGATAAGTGACTTGTGTTTGAATTCTAGTTACGAAAATGAAATATTGATGTGTCATGATTTATTGATATCTGCATGGATATTCAGATTGATAACCAGGCTAAGTCCCGAAGGCAATTGTGCGAGTTACTATAACCAGGCCAAGTCCCGAAGGCAATTGTGCGAGTTACTATAACCGGGCTAAGTCCCGAAGGCAATTGTGCGAGTTACTATAACCGGGCTAAGTCTCGAAGGCATTTGAGCGAGTAGCTATATCCGGCTAAACCCCGAAGGTACTTGGTTTGGGTATGAGCGATCTTGCTGTAATAATTTCAATTAATACGCTCGTAAAATCCCAACGATAAGGTACGTTTCGTATATGCATTGGAGTAGTGATTTCGTTTAAATATTATCCGCTCAGTCGATTAGTGAGCTTTCGGGCCTTTGGTTAAGTTGATCCCTTATGTATGAATATAAGGGTTGGAAATGTGAAGTAGGACTGATTTTTGAGAATATGTGTATATGAAATTATCCGTTTAGTTATATGAATGCTATACTTGATTGTGCCTAATTTTATTGCTCAAAACTTACTAAGCATTAAATGCTTACTCCGTTCTTTGAATCTCTGTTTTATAGATTTTGGTTCGTCAGCTATCGGACTCGGGATTGTCGAAGTCGAAGTCGTCCACACTATCAAAGCCCTTTTGGTACACTTTTGGTTGAACTCTGAAAATGGCATGTATAGGACTACCCTTTTTGTTGTTGGTCATGTACCCTTTGGTTTTGTATAAATTTGGATAGCCATGCGAAAATGGCTTATATACACTTTGAGCGTAGCATTATAATCATCTTGTATGTTTTTCATTGAGAGGTATGGAAATTTTTGGTAACAATTAGCCATTGGGAATGGTTAATTATGATTATTTTGATGCTATGTATGACAAACTCTAGTTGATTCATGGAAAACCATGAAATAGGTAAGGTTTACCTTAAAAACAGATGCTGACAGCAGCAGTGGTGTGGATTTGAAAAATCACTAAAAATAGTAAGAATGGAATTAAATAGTGAATAAATTATGTAATTGAACCTTGATGAATCTATTTTCATAGGGAAGTAATGAAACGATCATATGAACAGTATTTTATGAGATTTTAAAGTTTTCGTGAAACAGGGCCAGAGCGGTTTCTGGATTCCCTGTTCGGACTTAGGAAATTCATTATAAATTAACCAGAGATAGTTAGAGGTCATGCCATATATGTATACATTCCTTTTTGAGTCTAGTTTCTTTAGAAACAAACGAAATAAGTATTTAAGCCCTGTACAGGGAGATATATAAGTCGTAATGCATGAAGGTCAGAGCAGTCGAACCCTGAAACAGGGAAGACTTTAACTAATAAACTGTACTAATTGGCCTAACCAAAAATTCTAGAAACAAATTTGTAGATGGATATATGAGTCTAGTTTCAGGAAAAATTTACAAAACTGATTTTTGAGTTTTGGAACTCAAGATATGATTTTTAAGGTGACAGTGACGCAGTTAGCCAGCTAGTCTAGAAATTTTTAAAATGGACTGTAAAAATAAGGGAATTAAGTCTGTTAACCCCTCGTGTCCGACTCCGGCAACGGTCTCGGGTACGGGGTGTTACAATTTTATTGGTATCAGAGCTACGATTTAGTCGATTCTAGGACTACCGTAATACGTTTGGGTCTAGCTATACATGCCATTTTGTGATTATTTGATAGTGTGGTGATTTCTGACATTTGCAAGCCGATCCCGACCGAGCGGTAGCTGATGATCTTGAGAGTGTAGCACCTGCTCCCGCACAAGGGACAGCACCGGCGGACTCTCAACCTATTGCTAGCAATCCGAATGATAAGGCTAGGCAAGCTTTTTATAGCGTGATGAATGATTGGTTTAACCAATACATTCGAACTAATACGGCTGTTCCACAACCTCCATTCCCGACTAATACCACCCAAGCACCTACAATACCTCCAGAATCGACCAAATAAGGTCAAATAAGCCCCAGTTGATGTAATCCAAAAACACGGGCTCTTGAATTTAAAGCTACCGACAATGATGATCTTGAGCAAGCTGAATTTTGGTTGGACAACACTATTCGGTACTCGATGAGCTATCTTGCACACCGATGAGTGCCTAAAGTGTACTATCTCCTTGCTACGTGATTACGCCTACTATTGGTGGAATACGTTGATTTCTATTGTGCCCGAGAGCAAGTAACTTGGGAGTTTTTCCAAACCAAGTTTCGAAAGAAGTATATCAGTCAGAGATTCATTGACCAAAAACGGAAGGAATTTCTTGAACTTAAACAAGGTTCCATGTCGGTTACTGACTATGACCAAAAGTTTGTAAGGCTTAGCCAGTACGCTCGAGAATGCATTTCTTCAGAAGCCGTAATGTGTAAACGTTTCGAGGATGGACTGAATGATGATATAAAGCTGTATGTTGGCATTTTGGAAATCCGAGAATTTGTGGTACTTGTCGAGCGAGCTTGCAAAACCGAGGAGCTCAGTATGGAGAAAAGAAAAGCTGATATGGGAGCAAAAGAGTTTCGTAAGAGGTCTTCGGGGAGGCCCTTTCAATAGTCATCGAAGAAATTTAGAGATGATTTGGGCCGATCTAGAGACACTTTAGGTTTTTCTAGACGAGATCGTGATCGACCCCCTATGAGTGCACGAGTCACTTCGGTCGCCAGTGTTGGAAATGATCATTGAGACAGAACGGAGTGTCAGTATTTTGGTAAATGGCATTCGGGGAGTTGTAGATTCCATGACCGCTCTTGTTACAAGTGCGGATCAGTTGACCACTTTATTAAAGATTGCCCGAGGTTGTCTGAATAGAATGTAAATCAGAGTGGGAAACCTAGTGCTACTACTGCTCGGGGTAGACCATCTAGGAATACGGGCAATGCTAGTGGCGGTCAGAGAGGATCTAGAGATGCTACAACCAGATCTGAGGCTCATGCTCCTGCTAGAGCTTATGCTATTCACGCACGCGAGGATGCTTCTTCGCCAGATGTTATTATCGGTACTTTTACTCTCTTTGATACTAATGTGATTGCTTTGATTGACCCTGGTTCTACTCATTCTTATATATGTGAAACCTTAGCATCCAAGAAGACTCTCACCGTTGAGTCTCTCGAGTTTGTAATTCGGGTGTCAAATCCTTTGGGTCGTTACGTGCTTGTCGACAAAGTGTGTAAGAAATGTCCCTTAAAAATCAGAGGTTCCTGTTTTCCGGCCAATTTGATGCTTTTACCGTTTGACGAATTTGATGTTATCCTCGGTATGGATTGGTTGACCGTACATGATGCAATTGTAAATTGCAAAAGAAAAACCATCGATTTGAGGTGTGTAAATAACGAGATAATCCGAGTTGAGTCTACTGACTTGAATAGGTTGCCAACTGTAATATCATCAATGTTGGCTCAGAAATATGTAAGAAAGGGGTGCGAAGCATACCTTGCATATGTACTTGATGACAAAGAGTTAGAAAAGAAGCCTGAATCTGTGCTAGTGGTTTGTGAATACCCGGATGTTTTTCCCGAAAAATTACCGGGTTTACCACCTGTTCGGGAGGTAGAGTTTGGCATCAAGCTTGTACCTGGGACTACACCGATTTCGATAGCTCCATATCGTATGGCACCAACGAAATTAAAGGAATTGAAAGCTCAGTTGCAAGAGTTGATGGATAGAGGTTTCGCTTGACCAAGTTTCTCACCTTGGGGTGCACCAGTATTGTTTGTGAAAAAGAAGGACGGAACCATGAGGTTGTGCATCGACTATCGTCAGCTGAATAAGGTGACAATAAAGAATAAATGTCCGATACAGCGCATTGATGATTTGTTTGATCAACTAAAGGGAGCCTCAGTGTTTTCAAAGATAGATTTGAGATCGGGTTATTATCAGTTGCGAATTCGAGATTCGGATATACCCAAAACTACTTTCAGAACGAGATACGGTCACTACGAGCTCTTAGTGATGCCGTTTGGGCTCACTAATGCCCCTACGGTATTTATGGATTTGATGAATCGGATCTTTAGACTGTATTTGGATCGGTTTGTAGTTGTGTTTATTGATGACATCTTGGTTTACTCAAGAGATGAAACCGAGCATGCTGAACACCTGAGATTAGTGTTGCTAATTTTACGAGATAAGCGGTTATATGCTAAGTTCGATAAGTGTGAGTTCGGTTAAGAGAGGTTAGCTTCGGTCACGTGGTATCTCGTGATCGGGCATTCGAGTCGATCCGAGCAAAATTTCAGCCATACTTAGCTGGAAGCCTCAGAAATATTATGAAGTTCGAGCTTTTGGGACTTGCCGATTACTATCGACGATTTGTAAAGGTTTCTCGATGATAGCCACACCAATAACGGCTACTTGAAGGATGTTAAGTTTGAATGGACGGAAAGGTGTCAGAAAAGTTTCGATCAATTGAAAACCCATTTGACGGAAGCTCCAGTACTAGTGCAGCCCGAATCAGGCAAGGAGTTCGTCATTTATAGTGATGCATCCTTACTTGGGTTGGGTTGTGTATTGATGCAAGAAGGTCGAGTTGTAGCTTATGCGTCGAGGCAACTGAAGCCACATGAGAAAAATTATCCAACCCATGATCTCGAATTAGTTGCCATCGTATTCGCTTTGAAAATATGGCGACATTACTTATTTGGTGAGAAGTGCCATATATTTTCGGATCACAAAAGTCTCAAATATTTGATGACTCAAAGAGACTTGAATCTGCGACAAAGGCGTTGGCTTGAGTTGTTGAAAGATTATGAGCTTGTCATTGATTATCACCCGGGAAAGGCTAATGTGGTTGCGGACGCCTTAAGCCGGAAATCACTGCTTGCTTTTCTGAGCGATGAATGTACACTTATGCATTCTACGACAATATGTTAGTAGCTAAATTAAAGGCCAAACCATTATTGATTCATCAAATTCGTGAAGCTCAGAAAGTCGATGATGAATTGGTTACAAAACGGGCTGAATGTGTTTCGAACAGGGAATCAGAGTTTTAAATTGACGATGACGATTGTTTAAGGTTCAGAAGTCGTTTGTGTGTCCCAAGAAATTCAGAACTTATTACGATGATTCTGAACGAAGCTCATTGTAGCCGAATGTCAATTCACCCGGGGAGTACGAAAATGTACAACGACCTGAGACGTCAGTTTTGGTGGCATGGTATGAAACGAGACATTTCTGATTTTGTTTCGAAGTGTTTAATATGTCAGCAAGTGAAGGCAAAACATCAAGTGCCTACGGGTTTACTCCAGCCGATCATGGTACCTGAATGGAAATGGGACAGAGTCACGATGGATTTTGTGTCTAGGTTGCCATTGTCGACAAGTAAGAAAGATGCGATTTGGGTTGTTGTTGATAGACTGACTAAGTCGGCTCATTTTATTCCCGTACGTACGGATTTTTCATTGGATAAACTAGCTGAATTGTATGTTTCTCAAATTGTGAGATTACACGGGGTGCCCATTTCTATTGTGTCGGATAGAGATCCGAGATTCACCTTGCGATTTTGGAAGAAATTGTAAGAAGCTTTGGGTACCAAGTTGCATTTTAGCACCGCTTTTCATCCCCAAACCGATGGTCAATCTGAGCGGATAATTCAGATACTCGAGGATATGTTGAGATGCTGCATCCTTGAGTTTAGTGGTTCATAGGAACGGTATCTACCTTTGATTGAGTTTGCTTACAACAATAGTTTTCAGTCAAGCATTAAGATGGCGCCTTACGAGGCTTTGTACGGTCGAAAATGCCGTACACCATTGTTTTGGACCGAGCTCGGTGAAAGAAAAATTTTTGAGTTGATTTGATTAAAGATCTTTGAGCGAAAGTAAAAATAATTCTTGAAAGTCTGAAGGTAGCATCAGATCGTCAGAAGTCGTACGCGGATTTGAAACGAAAGGACATTGAGTATCAGGTGGGAGATAAAGTGTTTCTTAAAGTTTCATCTTGGAAAAAGATACTCAGATTTGGGCGTAAGGGCAAGTTGAGTCCGAGATTCATTGGGCCGTATGAAATCTCCGAACGAGTTGGTCCAGTTGCATATAGGTTGCTTTTACCCCCTGAACTCGAAAGGATCCACAACATTTTTCATGTTTCGATGCTTCGACGTTATAGATCTGATCCTTCGTACATAATAAGTCCCTTCGAGGTTGAAATTCAAGCCGATATGAGTTATGAAGAAGAACCAATTCGTATCCTAGCTCATGAAGTGAAAGAGTTGCGAAACAAAAAGGTTCTTTTAGTAAAAGTGTTATGGCTCAAACACGGGATGGAAGAAGCTACTTGGGAATCCGAGAACTCTATGAAAGAACGATACCCAAACCTGTTTACCGATAAGATTTTCGGGGACGAAAATTTCTTAAGTGGGGGAGAGTTGTGACAGCCCTAAAGTGACCCTAGTCGGAAAGCGGTTTTGGGACCGCTAAACCGAGTCACCAAATTATTTGAATATAATGATTATTGTCTAAAATATGTGTGTAACACCCCAAACCCGGCCTGGACATTATGACCGGATCTGATGCGCCACATTGATGCGTTCAAAACATTCCGTATTACTTAGTTTGGAAAAGCTGAGTTGGTGTTGTAAAAGACACTTTTAAAAGTAGGTTAAAGTGAATGGAAGGCATGCACCGGTAGGAAACCAGGAAAAGAGGAGGTGAGTCCGTCGGATTTGCTAAGTACCAAGCTCTCTTGAATCCAATCCTAGACATGCACACCGCCATTGCCACACTCTAACATCTTGTATAATTTTGAGAAAACCGTTTGATTATGACCATCTTAAGAAAATGATTAAGGTTGCAAATCGTTTGCTTAAAATATTTATTTTTCTTGGGAAAACATTTACTTTATGGAAACTTTGCGCGTCATCGTGATCTTTTAAAAACAAGTAGATTTTATAAAACGAACCTAGTGCTAGCAGGTTTAATAATCCCCAAAATATAAGTAATTAAAAAGAGCGACCTTATTACAACTTTAAGCATAATAAAATAATCCAAAATAAATATTAAACTTATTTAAAATTGGCAATCAATCTTCATGGCCACTCTGAATCCTTGACTCCAAGTCCACCAATTCTAGGGCTCACCGCAAGGATGGAAGAGGAAGGGGTGAGTTTGGGAAAACTCGGTATATCTGAAACCCATCCAAAGCCCAATTCAGCTCGAGCCCAATGAGCCGAGCCCTATTCAGATAACAAGACACGAGAGGTCAAGCCCTTTTCGAATCTGATAGCAAGGCCTTAGCCCTTTTTACATAACAGTGTGGCCTATAGGCCCGTTCGATAATATGAGTAACAACGGTAATAATGAATGCAAGCCCATCTCGGGAGACTACTCAACCCACCAACCGCTACACCGCCTGTACCAACCCTACACACCATGTGGGGAATATCTCAACCCACCCAAATTTACACACACACAGTTGCAAAGAGCGCTGCTCAAATTTCAGTCAGTTGAGGCAAAGCCTCCAGTACGTGGATGAACCACTTTCAGTACTTCCTCCATTAATACCCCAATCCCATGCAACAGATATTAATAAATGCATATCATGCAAAATACAGTAGTAATCAATCAAGCGATTCACCAATTTAAAACCACGGGGTATATCGATAATTTTGCTCTTTAGGGGTAATTACGTGATCTATGCTACTACACAAGCTAATTGATAATTTTATCGGTTTTATGCAATTTGACTCCACCATCTACCTAACAGGCTAATTTGCCCATCTCTTACCCATGTTGGTCCGTAAGCCCATTGGGCCCAGTTTTGGCCCATCGAGCCCTTTTTCCGAAATACGCTAAAACGTCACGCGAACGTGCTTACCACCTTGCGGTGCCAGATCTAACAATTACTCTATGACTTGAGAGCATTCGCATACCCACATGACCATGAAAGGCCGAATTTGGCATTTCGCTTTTGCCGAATTGAACTAAAGAAGGGTGTTCGGTACACACTTGATTTGTGACGACTGCTCTGAGATCTCTTCCGATATCCTACAATTGATTAGCACAGTGCTTATTTACAAACCATAATCACTAAACTCCAAAACTTAACTCACCCATGATCGAACCATGTCCCTACAAGCCTTTGAAATCTTACCTTTTGCCAAAATCGATAGCTAGCTCCGAATCCGATTGCTCCAATGATTCACGCTTTCAATCCAACACTTAAGAAGACACTAATCATTGACTGAAAACGTCAGTTAAAAACCTTTAGAGCCACATGCCCAATTCGACAACCTCTCTATATTTTAGGGACTTGACTTTTCCTAACTTTGTAAAATATAACCAGATCGAGATGATGAACACTTACCCTTACTCCTTTTTGATCTCCACTAATCTGGTGCGATTTATCTTTCAAACGATGGTAAAACTCGACTTTCGAGTTCGAAGTTTCGCTATAAGCCCCCAATTCTATGGTTTTTCGACTTTTGTGTGATGAAGAAGATGATAGTGTGGGGCTACAACCTTGAAGTAGAATTGCGGTCAGAATCTAGGATTAAGAAAAGATAATTTGTAAATTAATAAAAGCAAAAGAACATAGGAGAACACGGCTTTGAAGAAATCGGCACAAGCAAGTGATCACGGATTTCGGCTTTTATGGATTCGCAAAAGTGTTGATGAATAGTAGGTATGATGAATAGTTTGAAGAAGAAAAATAGAAGAAGAAGAATAGGGAGGTGGTAGTTTAGGCTAGAGAGGAAAAGAGAGAAAAGAACAATCCTAAGGTGTAAAAGCGAAGAAAGCGGCACCAACAATACCTAAGTGCCGAAATACTACCCTCATAATCCCCGCCGATTTTCCCTCTTCAATTCCCCCATTCGGCTAACTCCTAGCCTCATCCCAATCCCTTAAATCTCTCCCCTTATCACTCCTTAATCCAAGCAGTTAAACTGATCCAACTCTCCTCTAGCAGAATCCACCTGAACTCCAACACTTACCCCTCTTGCACTAAAAAATAAATGCATCTATTTGCCAACAAAGGGAATCGAACCCAGGTCTTCCCCCAACACTTACACGCCACCTTCATAGCTCCCTAGTGGCGTCACTTAGCCACTTTACCAAAGGCTCATTTGTGTCACAACTTACGCAGTTCTTCTTAAAAGCCCACTTAACCAAATCTCCTATTCACTTAAAAATCCCACCTTGATATTTTACCGTGTTTAACTTAGTCTTGGGCCTTCTAAAGGTCTACTAACACATTTAAACATAATTCCAATATTTAGAACATGAAAATTTCAAGATTTACTAAAATCACAAAAACCCAAAAAAATCCCGAAAATCAAGGCATTACAACTAATATTTTTTTCCTTTTCGATAATAATAATAATTTTATAAATATATCTAATAATAAAATTTCAAATATCAATAATACAGTAAATAATAATAATTTTCATAAAATTTTCAAACATACATACAATAATATTTTTCTAATAATAATAATACTAATTAAAATTTCATAAAAATTTAAAATATCCGTAATAATAAATACAAGTAAAAATTTTCTAGTGGTAATTTAATAAAATAAATATTTTTTTCTGAAACGATAATATTTAAAACTTCCTAATGATTCAGGTTTTCTTCTATTCGAATCCCAGGCTCAAAACCCAACTCTTCTAGGCCCCAAATTCAGGATGTTACAATGTGAATATGAATGTGTGAAAGTTTTAAGCTTCGATTTAGTCAATTGCATGTGAATTTAGCTAATAGGACTTATGTGTGACACTTTTGAAATGTGATAGGTCGATCTATAAGGATCTATTAGTGCATGAGATCAAAAGGGTTGACTTGCATGTCAATTTCCCCCTTAATTAGTAAGTGGCCGGCCATGACAAGGACGGTGGACAAAATGTTATGGGAAAACATGTCATAAACATGTTATGTTAATGCTTATGTTAGGAATAATAAAGTAAAGAACATGGGCAATAAAATATTAGTGTTAGTAGGAGGAGAAACAAAAAAAAAAAAAGTGTGTGGTTGCCCCCTTCATTGTCGTGAATTGAAAGAAGAAAAAAAAAAAGAGCTTCATTCTTTGGTTCTTCTTGGCCGAATTGAAGAAAGGGAGAAGAGAGGTTTCGGTCACCTTGAGCTTAAGGGGAGGTTAGTATGTTGTGTTAGATTCTTAAATTTTAAACTTGTTTCTAGTTAATTAGCTAATTTCTTACACAACCCATGGAAAAAATTTCGAAATCTTGGTGATGGCTTGAGCATTCGGTTTTAGTTATTAAAGGATGAGATTGGGTTATAATCTTTATGTTTTATGAAGAATTGTTGAAGAGAAGGGTTTAAGTAGTCAAATTATAAATTTTAATGCTCATGAGTACAATGGCCAAACATAGATTTGTCTAAAGAATTGAACAAATGCCGTGTGAGTGATTGAAATGAATGAGTTGGAGGTTGAATCATGTTAAGATTCGGCCTTGTACATAAACATTAAGAGTTTGATGTTTTGTGATTTTGGAAGGTAAATAAGGTTATACACAAGATGAATACTAAGATTTTGGCTGACTTGTTTTTAGTGAGGTTCGGCCAAGGACCTTATGTGCAAGTTTATTCGGTTTAAGTAGAGTAAACGTGACGGGTAGATATGGAGTAATGTGTATATTGGTTCGGCTTCTAGGCAAGGAAATAATTGTTGGTAACATAGTATCTATGCACTTATGAATATATATATATATATATATATATATGGTATTTTAAGTATAATTGCTCATTGATAAGGTTGGTTAATAGTTCAAGTAAGGATTACTATATTTGATATGTACACAAATTGAGGCAATAGGTTTGGCAATTAGCTTAAGACATACGGGTAATATCATATATCCGATCATAGTTAAACATTCGATAATTGTGATTCTTTGGCTACAATGTTTGAATATCGCCATGGGGAGAATATATGATCGGTTGCCTAATATTAGTTCGAAATGAATCTAAATAAATAGATATTTGTATATAGTAAAGTTGGATAAGTAATTGAATAAATTTATTTGTTTATTAAGCTCAAGAGCTTAGAGGATCAAAGTTGGATAAGGGAAAGGAAAAAGTGATTGAATAGCCGCCGAAATAGTTCGACCACATCCGAGGTAAGTTTTCAAGTAATGAAACTTAGATTATGATTCGATTAGATTATGTTATAAGCAAATCAAAATCATGCCCTTTGTATGTAGCTTTTGAGCTGAAAATGATAATGCTTGATAAGTGACTTGTGTTTGAATTCTAGTTACGAAAATGAAATATTGATGTGTCATGATTTATTGATATGTGCATGGATATTCGGATTGATAACTGGGCTAAGTCCCGAAGGCAATTGTGCGAGTGACTATAATCGGGTCAAGTCCCGAAGGCAATTGTGCGAGTTACTATAACCGGGCTAAGTCCCGAAGGCAATTGTGCGAGTTACTATAACCGGGCTAAGTCCCGAAGGCATTTGAGCGAGTAGCTATATCCGGCTAAACCCCGAAGGTACTTGGTTTGGGAATGAGCAATCTTGCTGTAATAATTTCAATTAATACGCTCGTAAAATCCCAACGATAAGGTACGTTTCGTATATGCATTGGAGTAGTGATTTCGTTTAAATATTATCCGCTCAGTCGATTAGTGAGCTTTCGGGCCTTTGGTTAAGTTGATCCCTTATGTATGAATATAAGGGTTGGAAATGTGAAGTAGGACTGATTTTTGAGAATATGTGTATATGAAATTATCCGTTTAGTTATATGAATGCTATACTTCAGTTGTGCCTAATTTTATTGCTCAAAACTTACTAAGCATTAAATGCTTACTCCGTTCTTTGAATCTCAGTTTTATAGATTTTGGTTCGTCAGCTATCAGACTCGGGATTGTCGAAGTCGAAGTCGTCCACATTATCAAAGCCCTTTTGGTACACTTTTGGTTGAACTCTGAAAATGGCATGTATAGGACTACCCTTTTTGTTGTTGGTCTTGTACCCTTTGGTTTTGTATAAATTTGGATAGCCATGCGAAAATGGCTTATATACACTTTGAGCGTAGCATTATAATCGTCTTGTATGTTCTTCATTGAGAGGTATGGAAATGTTTGGTAACAATTAGCCATTGGGAATGGTTAATTATGATTATTTTGATGCTATGTATGACAAACTCTAGTTGATTCATGGAAAACCATGAAATAGGTAAGGTTTACCTTAAAAACAGATGCTGACAGCAGCAGTGGTGTGGATTTGAAAAATCACTAAAAACAGTAAGAATGGAATTAAATAGTGAATAAATTATGTAATTAAACCTTGATGAATCTATTTTCATAGGGAAGTAATGAAACGATCATAAGAACAGTATTTTACGAGATTTTAAAGTTTTCGTGAAACAGGGCCAGAGCGGTTTCTGGATTCCCTGTTCGGACTTAGGAAATTCATTATAAATTAACCAGAGATATTTAGAAGTCATTCCATATATGTATAGATTCCTTTTCGAGTCTAGCTTCTTTAGAAATAAACGGCATAAGTATTGAAGCCGTGTACAGGGAGATATATAAGTCGTAATGCATGAATGTCAGAGCAGTCGAACCCTGAAACAGGGGAGACTTTAACTAATAAACTGTACTAATTGTCCCAACCAAAAATTCTAGAAAAAAATTTGTAGATGGATATATGAGTCTAGTTTCAGGGAAAATTTACGAAACTGATTTTCGAGTTTTGGAACTCAAGATATGATTTTTAAGGTGACAGTGACGCAGTTAGCCAGCTAGTTTGGAAATTTTTAAAATGGACTGTAAAAATAAGGGAATTAAGTCTGTTAACCCCTCGTGTCCGACTCCGGCAACGGTCTCGGATACGGGGTGTTACAATATGACATGTAACTGAATGGTTATTAGGAGTTAAGTTGGGATAGTGAAATGGTTATGTGTTCTTGTGTATGAATATTAAACTGAAAGTTGAAGTTGTATTTTTTTTGTGCTTATATTCGAGTGAAGAAATTGAATTACTTATGTGATATGTTATGTGAATTGAGTTATCATGTGAGTAAATATGCTTGGCACTCGATACATATCCGGGTTAAGTCCTGCAGGCTTTGTGCTGGAAATATATCCGGGTTAAATCCCGCAGGCTTTGTGCTGGTAATATATCCGGGTTAAATCCCACAGGCTTAGTGCTGGTACTATATCCGGGCTTAAAGTTCTGCAGGCTTTGTGCTGGTGACTGGATTCGAGTTTTAAACCTAGCAAGCTTAACGCCGGTGATTCGAGTAAGATTATGAATTCGAATGTTCGAGGTAAACTACTATTGATTATGTATGATACATTATGATGGCCACGTACGTATTATGTACACATTTGTGAATTGATTTTAAAGTGAATTATTAGTATCAAAGAACGATATATGTGTGTGGATGATTACTATATCTACGAATAAGAGAATGACCTATTCAGTCGATGTCTGTCATTATATGAAAGTATATGACTTAAATTAATTGTATGAGCTATAAAGTAAAATGTGCTGAAATTTCTTTGTGTATTCATATATATATATATACATATATTCGGCCAATAGGCTTTATAATTGGTGTACTTGTGTATATTCAGCCAAGTGATTTGTAATTAGAATAAGAGTTTTATGATACTAAATGCTCGATTTAAATGACAAGTTTTAATTGTTTGTATTGCTTAAAACTTACTAAGCTTATGAAAGCTTACTCTACTGTTTGTTTCTCTATTTTTTTTAGATTGTCGATTTTGGCCACCGACTCGTGGATCGTCAGCAGTTCATCACACTATCGATCATTTTGGTACTATTATATTTTGGAATTGATGTGGCATGTATAGGTTAGACTGTTGAGAATGATATTTTGTAAATGTAAATATTTAGCCATACGAATATGGCATATGATCTTTAATGTTTGTATAGTTTTCAGCTTGATTTTGGATTGTGTTTAATGACTATGTGAATGTGATAATTAAATGTTTAGTTCAGTAATACCTCTTAACCTTAATCCGGTGATTGGATACAGGTTAGGGGTATTATATTTTATTGGTATCAGAGCTACGGTTTAGTCGATTCTAGGACAACGTAGCGTGTGAGTCTAGCCATGCATGCCATTATGTGATAATACGATAGTGTGATGATTTCTGACAGTTAAAAATATGTTTTGGTATAGTAATGGATCCCGATCCCGATCAAGTGGTAGCTGATGATATTGAGAGTGTAGCGCCTGCTCCCGCGTATGGGACAATGCTGATGGACTCTCAACCTATCGCAAGCAATCAGAATGATGAGGCTAGTCAACCCTTTTATAATGTGATGAATGATTGGTTCAACCAATACATTCGAACTAATACGGCTGCTCCACAACCCCCACTCCCGAATAATACACCCTCTGCACCTATGATACCTCCGGTAATTGATCAGATGAGGTTGAATAAGCCTCCTGTTGACAGAATACGAAAGCACGGGGCTACTAAATTTAAGGCTACAGATAGTGATGATGCTGAGCAAGCTGAATTTTGGTTGGACAATATTATCCGAGTGTTCGATGAACTGTCTTGCACACCCGATGAATGCCTAAAATGTGCTATATCTTTGCTACGTGATTCTGCCTACTATTGGTGGAATACATTGGTTTCTTTTGTGCCCAGAGAGCGAGTGATTTGGGTGTTCTTCCAAACCAAGTTCCAGAAAAAGTATATCAGCCAGAGATTCATCGATCAGAAACGGAAGGAATGTCTTGAACTTAAACAGGGTTCCATGTCAATTACTGATTATGAACGAAAATTTGTGAGACTTAGCCGGTATGCCCGAGAATGTGTTTCTTCAGAAGCTATAATGTGTAAACATTTCGAATATGGATTGAACGAAGATATAAAACTGTTTGTTGGCATTCTTGAAATCAGAGAGTTTGTAGTACTTGTCGAGCAAGCTTACAAAGCCGAAGAGCTCAGTAAAGAGAAAAGAAAAGCTGAAGATGGAGCTAGAGAGTTTCACAAAAGATCTTCGGGAAAGCCCTTTCAGCAGTCACCGAAGAAATTTCGAGATGATTCGGGCCGATCTAAGAACATTTTGGGCTTTTCCAGACGAGACTATGATCGAACCCCTGTGAGTACGCGAGCCACTTCAGTTGCCAGTGTTGGAAACGATCGTCGGGATAGGACCAAGTGCAAGTATTGTGGAAAATGGTTCGGGGAGTTATAGATTTCATGACCGCTCCTGTTATAAGTGTGGATCAGCTGACCACTTTATCAAAGACTGCACGAGATTGTCTGAGCAGAATGTGAATCAGAGTGGGAAACCGAGTACTACTACAGCACGAGGTAGACCACCTAGAAATACGAAAAATGCTAGCGGCGGTCAGAGAGGGTCTAAAGATGCTACGACCAGATTCAAGGCTCGTACTCCTGCTAGAGCTTATGCTATACGCATACGCGAGGATGCCTCTTCGCCAGATGTTATTACCGGTACTTTCACCTTCTTTGATACTGATGTGATCGCTTTGATTGACCCTGGTTCTACTCATTCATATGTGTGTGAGACTTTAGCATCCAGTAAGACTCTACCTATTGAGTCTATTGAGTTTGTGATTCAAGTGTCGAATCCCTTGGGTCATTATGTGCTAGTCGACAAAGTATGCAGGAAGTGTCCCCTGATAATCCGAGGTTCCTGTTTTTCGGCTGATTTGATGCTTTTACCATTTGATGAATTCGATGTTATTCTCGGCATGGATTGGCTGACTGTACATGATAGAGTTGTGAATTGCAAAAGAAAGACTATTTATTTGAGATGTTCGAATGATGAAATAATCCGAGTGGAGTCTACCGATTTGAACGGGTTACCGGCAGTAATATCCTTGATGTTGACTCAAAAATATGTGAAAAAGGGGTGTGAAGCATATCTTGCATACGTACTTGATATTAAAGAGTCAGAAAAGAAGCTTGAATCAGTGCCAGTGGTTTGTGAGTATCCAGATGTTTTTCTAAAGGAGTTACTAGGATTACCACCTATTCGGGAGGTAGAGTTTGGCATTGAACTTGTACCTGGGACTACACCGATTTTGATAGCTCCATATCGTATGGCACCAACCGAATTAAAGGAATTCAAAGCTTAGTTGCAAGAGTTGACGGATAAAGGTTTTGCTCGATCGAGTTTCTCACCTTGGGGTGCACCAGTATTGTTCGTGAAAAAGAAAAACAGAACCATGAGAATGTGCATTGACTATCGTCAATTAAATATGGTAACGATAAAGAATAAATATCCGTTACCGCGTATCGACAATTTGTTTGATCAGCTGAAAGGAGCCTCAATGTTTTCGAAGATAGACTTGAGATCAGGTTATTATCAGTTGCGAGTTCAAGATTCAGATGTATCTAAAATCGCTTTCAGAATGAGATAAGGTCACTATGAGTTCTTAGTGATGCCGTTTGGGCTCACTAATGCCCCTGCAATATTTATGGACTTGATGAATCAGATTTTTAGATAGAATTTGGACTGGTTTGTAATTGTGTTTATAAATGACATCTTAATTTATTCACGTGATGAAACTGAACATGCTGAGCACCTGAGATTAGTATTACAGATTTTACGAGACAAGCAGTTATACGCGAAATTCAATAAATGCGAGTTCTGGTTGAGAGAAGTTAGCTTTTTGGGGCATGTGGTATCCGCATCGGGTATTCGAGTTGATCCGAGCAAAATTTCAGCTATACTTGATTGGAAGCCTCCGAGAAATGTTACTGAAGTTCGAAGCTTCTTGGGACTTGCCAGATACTACAGATGATTTGTAGAAGGTTTCTCGATGATAGCCACGCCGATGACGAAGTTACTCCAGAAAGATGTTAAATTCGAGTGGTCAGAAAAGTGCCAGAAAAGTTTTGACCAACTAAAAACCTATTTGACCGAAGCTCCAGTGTTAGTGTAACCTGAATCCGGTAAAGAGTTTGTGATCTACAGTGATGCGTCCTTAAATGGGTTGGGTTGCGTGTTGATGCAAGAAGGCCGAGTTGTAGCTTACACTTCAAGACAGTTGAAGCCACACGAGAAAAACTATCCGACCCATGATCTCGAATTAGCTGTCATTGTCTTCGCTTTAAAAATATGGCGACACTATTTGTTTGGGGAAAAGTGTCATGTGTATTCTGATCACAAAAGCCTCAAATACTTGATGACTCAAACAGACTTGAATCTGAGACAAAGACGTTGGATCGAATTGCTGAAAGATTATAAGCTTGTCATTGACTACCATCTGGGAAAGCCTAACGTGGTTGTCGATGCTTTAAGTCGCAGATCACTATTTGCTTTGCGAGCGAAGAACGTATAAAAGCCAAACCGTTATTGATTCAACAAATTTGTGAAGCTCAAAAGGATGATAATGACTTAGTAGCAAAACGAGCATTTTGTGTTTCAAATGAGAATTCAGAATTCATGATTGATAGCAATGATTGTTTGAGGTTTAGAAACCGATTATGTGTTCCGAGAGATTCAGAGATTATTCAGATGATTTTGAGCGAGGCTCATAGCAGTCGGATATCAGTTCATCCAGGTAGTACAAAGATGTACAATGATTTGAAAGGTTAGTATTGGTGGCATGGTATGAAACGTGACATTTCTGACTTTGTCTCGAAGTGTTTAATTTGTCAACAAGTGAAAACGGAACATCAGGTGCCTTCAGAATTGCTCCAGCTGATCATGATACCCAAGTGGAAGTGGGATCGAGTTGCTATGGATTTTGTGGCTGGGTTGCCTTTGTCACTGAGCAAGAAAGATGCGATTTGGGTCGTCGTGGATAGATTAACTAAATCAGCTCACTTTATTGCCGTACGTGCGGGTTACTCACTCGAGAAGCTAGCTGATTTGTATGTTTCTCAGATTGTCAGATTACATGGGGTACCTATTTCTATTGTGTCTGATAGAGACCCAAGATTCACCTCGCGGTTTTGGAAGAAATTACAAGACGTTTTGGATACCAAGCTACATTTTAGCACCGCGTTTCATCCTCAGACGGACGGTCAATCAGAACGAGTAATTCAAATACTCGAGGATATGTTGAGATGTTGTATCCTTGAGTTTAGTAGTTCGTGGGAACGGTATTTGCCTTTGATTGAGTTCGCTTACAACAATAGTTTCCAATCGAACATCAAGATGGCACCTTACGAGCCTTTATACGGTCGTAAATGTCGTACACTGTTGTTTTGAACCGAGCTCAGTGAAAGTAGAATATTCGGGGTTGATTTAATTAAAGATGCTGAACAGAAAGTAAAAGTTATCCGTGAAAGTCTTAAGATAGCATCAGATCGTTTTAAATCCTATGGAGATTTAAAACGGATCAATTGATGTATTTTAAAAATTTTATTTGTCGGGACTGACGGGGCTCGAACCCGCAGCTTCCGCCTTGACAGGGCAGTGCTTTGACCAATTGAACTACAATCCCAGGGAAATAACAAGACATTGAATATCAAGTCGGAGATAAAGTGTTTCTTAAAGTTTCACCTTGGAAAAAAGTGCTCAGATTCGGCCGTAAGGGCAAGTTGAGTCCGAGGTTCATCGGGCTGTATGAGATATTAGAACGAGTTAGGCCGGTAGCGTACAGATTGATTTTTCCCCCTGAACTTGAAAAGATTCACAATGTTTTTCATGTCTCGATGCTTTGACGTTATAGATTTGACCCATCGCATGTGATTAGTCCATCCGACATTGAGATTCGATCTGATTTGAGTTACGAAGAGGAACCAGTTCGTATTTTGGCACACGACGTGAAAGAATTGCGGAATAAGAAAATTTCGCTAGTGAAAGTGTTGTGGGTCAAGCACGGGGTGGAAGAAGCTACTTGGGAGCTTGTGGAATCTATAAAAGAACGATACCCTAATTTATTCGCTGGTAAGATTTTCGGGGACAAAAATTCCTAAGTGGGGGAGAGTTGTGACAGCCATACTTTGACCCTAGTCGGGAAGTCGTTTCGGGACCACTAAACCGAGTCGTGAAAATAATTGAATGTTAAATTTTGTGCTTAATTTGTGTGAAAATGCATATTTGCATTTGTGGTGCTTTGATTGAAATTTATTGAAAGGGACTTGTGTGAGAATTTTGAAAATGTGCTAGGTATTTATGTGATGGCTTATTACTATATGGTTTAAAAATCATAAGGATGTGCATGTCAAATTGCCATTTTTTTTATAGTGGCCAGCCATGTGTTTTAGTAGTTGAAAAAGTATAAATTTTATATGTATTTATATATATAAATGTATTATAATTTGTAATAACAATTTTATATTATAATAAAATAAGTAAATGGGTGAAAAGAACAAGGTTAATTACTTTTGTTCTTCATTGCCAATTTCTTAAAAAGAAAGAGAGAGGATAGGAGAGATCAAACTTTCGGCTATTTTAGCATCCAAATTTAGGTATGTTTCATGTGCTATCTTCAAATTCTTGTGAAATTTTAGTTAATTACATAGTTTCCTATGTAGCCCATGTTAAAACTTTAGTTTTGGTTGAGGATATAGCATTCGGCCATTTACATGAGTTTTGCTAAATTATTGATAGTTGAATGTTGGTTTTAAGGAATGAATAATTATGATTGTAATGGAGTTTCATGTTGCTTAGGTGATGAATTAAGCAATTTTTGTAATTGGACATATTGACGAGATGCAAGGATTTTGTTTTATTTTAAATGCAAATTCGGTCATGGAATTTGATGTATTTTCTTATTAAATTTTGATGAATTTCGTTATAGGAGAAATTAAGGATGAATTTGAGTTGGCTATTAGTGATTTGTGTGAATCATTTAGCTAAGTAGGGTATTCGGCTAGGTCCATTTGAACAAATGTTTTGGTTTTGGCTGTTTAATAATATTATTTTTGTATTAAGTTGAATTGGAAGATTGATAAATGTGTTAAAGATGACTCAAGACTTATATAAGCATTCGGCAATAGCTAAGGAGTGGGAATTTTTTATAGTTGATGTGTATGTGTAATGAGTAGTGTTATATATATGTGATTTATTTGGTAATAGAAAATTTGGCTAAAATGATTAGGGTGTTTCCTGATAAAATATTTGCGATGGTTAAATTTGTGTATAAGAAAGCAAGATAAGCTATGTGAGTTTTGCTTGTGTATGCGAACTAGGTATAAGTTGAATAATCGGTCATTAGGGTTGGCTTGATATATTCTTGCCATTTTTGGTTATAAATAAATATGAAATTTGAATCATGGCATATTTATATAAATTATAATACATATTGAATTTGATATGTGATTGCCGAATGTGATTAATAAGTAAATAATATTGGTTAAGTAATTAAACAAATATATTTGTTTTAATTAAGCTCAAGAGCAAGGAGGATCAAAGTTGGATAGGGGAAAAGAGAAAGTAATAGAGTAGCCAATCCGCGACCGTTCGAATATACCGAAGTAAGTTTTGAGTAATCACATTTATTATATAATTGATGATGTCATGAGATAAGTATGATAGATGAATTGCAACCTATTATTTCTACTTGAATGAGGTTGTTTGATAAATAAATTGAGTATATGACATGTAACCGAATGGTTATTAGGAGTTAAGCTGGGATAGTGAAATGGTTATGTGTTCTTGCGTATGAATATTAAACCGAAAGTTATGTTGAAGTTTTCTTTTTTTTTTTGTGCTTATATTCGAGTGAAGAAATTGAATTACTGATGTGATATGTTATATGAATTGAGTTATCATGTCAGTAAATATGCTTGCTTTTCGAAACATATCCGGGTTAAGTCCATGAAGCTTCGTCTTGGTAATATATCCGAGTTAAGTCCATGAGCTTCGTCTTTGGTAGTATATCCGGGTTAAATCCCGCAGGCTTCGTACTGGTAATATATCCGGGTTAAATCCTGTAGGCTTAGTGCTGGTACTATATCTGGGCTTAAAGTTCCGCAGGCTTTGTGCTGGTGACTGGATTCGGGTTTTAAACCTAGCAGGCTTAACGCCGGTGATTCGAGTAAGATTATGAATTCGAATGTTCGAGGTAAACTACTATTGATTATGTATGATACATTATGATGGCCACGTACGTATTATGTACACATATGTGAATTGATTTTAAAGTGAATTATTAGTATCAAAGAATGATATATGTGTGTGGATGATTACTATATCTACGAATAAGAGAATGACCTATTCGGTCGATGTCTGTCATTATATGAAAGTATATGACTTAAATTTATTGTATGAGCTATAAAGTAAAATGTGCTGAAATTTCTTTGTGTATTCATATATATATATACACATATATTCAGCCAATAGGCTTTATAATTGGTGTACTTGTGCATATTCAGCCAAGTGATTTGTAATTAGAATACGAGTTTTGTGATACTAAATGCTCGATTTAAATGACAAGTTTTAATTGTTTGTATTGCTTAAAACTTACTAAGCTTATGAAAGCTTACTCTGCTGTTTGTTTCTCTATTTTTTTTACATTGTCGATTTTGGCCACCAACTCGTGGATCGTCAGCAGTTCATCACACTATCGATCATTTTGGTACTATTATATTTTGTAGTTGATGTGGCATGTATAGGTTAGACTGTTGAGAACGATATTTTGTAAATGTAAATATTTGGCCATACGAATATGGCATATGATCTTTAATGTTTGTATAGTTTTCAGCTTGATTTTGGATTGTGTTTAATGACTATGTGAATGTGATAATTAAATGTTTAGTTCGGTAATACCTCTTAACCTTAATCCGGTGATTGGATATGGGTTAGGGGTGTTACAGCCCGCTGGTGTAGCGTCAATGGCCACCTATTTTGGCTTTTGTCGATTTACGATTATGGTAGTGTTGTTAAACACACCTTACTTCTATTTGCTGATAGAAGAGAATGCCCATACTTCTGAATCCTACACTTAAACAACAGTCTTTAGTTACATGCTTAATCCAGTACCCAATCACATATACACCAGTATCCCAATTGTTAAACTCACACAACAACATACCTTCGAACCAGCCACAAGGAGAGATCCGTCCACTCTATGCGAGCTAAGGATATTTTCCTTCTCCTTTGAAAGTTCCTATGCACCAATCGAACATAGATAAACTATTAATGAACCAACATCAAATAACACTACACTAATACAAAAAAACATTCAATCGATACCCCTTACCTTGACTAAATCAACTAAAGCCATTTTCACCTTATCAGTCAAGAAAAGACGGTCACCCAAGCCCTCGAATACAATCGAACGCAAAATTGAGCACTTGCAATTACATCAAAAATCGACAGAGAGCAAAGAGAGAGGAGAGATGCAGTAAACGGTCAAGGTACTAAGATGAATGGTTAACAAGAAGAGAGTGTTAAGAAAGAAAGGAGAAAAGAAAAGTGCATTCGGTAAGTAAACAAAAGGAGAAGAGATGACAAGGGAAACGAATGGAGAGGGAAAAAGAGCAAAGAAGGGAAAATAAGTACTCGGCCAAACAACAAACCAAATGAGGGAGGAAGAAGATGGAGTAGTCGGTCAAGTAGGAAATTGAGAGAAGAAGTTGTCAAATCCCGAAAGTGTTAAGAGGGAAACGAGTGAGGGTTCGGCCAAGGAGAGCAAGAAATCACTCACAATAGGAAACAAGTAACTATAAAAATTGAATATGCAAATCAGCAAGATACCCAAAAGGAGCCCTAACAGTATTCGGCCACCAGACAAAAAGAGAACATCTAGAGCAATCAGAAACCGAAAGTTAGAGAGAAAACCCACCTTAACCGAACTTCTTGAGTATCCACAAACCAAAACCGGCACACTACTTCCTCTCATTTCAACTTCCCAAAATTTTCTCTTGAAATCTCTCTTCAATACCCTCCTCAAATCCCTTAACCAACCACTCCTTTAAACACATCCCATATTTCCTCCTACAATCACTCCAACCTTCCCACTATTTAGACTTTTAATGAAACACAAACTCTAGCCGTCCAACACTGTAAAATTTTAATCCCTTTGCGCATGCAAGGATTCGAAACTCAAACCTCTTGGAACATTCCATACGCCCCTATCCACTAGATCTGCAAGCCTTTTTGTCATAAAATACCCATATTTATTTTAAAGCCTACTGACTAGAGACAAGGGTTTTATCTATTAAAAAAAAAACTTTTTGCACTTGCTCAGGCTTGAGCCTAAGACATCCCAGACACTCCCAGAACACTTAATCACTAAAGCAGATACGCCCTTGTGTCACTTTCTTGCACAGCTAAATATTTATGAATAGCATTCTAACTGTTCCCATGCTTAAGACCTAATACTACTAGGCCCAAATTCAGGGCGTTACACTTGAAGTTGTTTATTTTGAGAAAAATGTATTAGTAACTAACCCCTTTATCAAAGTACGATGGTTAATAGAGTGGTTAAGAACTGTTCGTTGATTTTTGATCATCATACCTTTTTGGTGGACTTTTTCTTATTAAGATTCCATGAGTTTGAGGCTACCCTTGGGTTAGATTGGTTAACCAGACACAATGTTGTAGTTGATTGTTGAACTAAAGGTGTACGTTTGTTAACTATAAAAGGGAAAGAAGTAGTGTTGTTTGGTGAGCAAACCAATTTGGTGAGTAAAATAATTTTCCCAGTATCTGCCAAAAAATTATTGGTTAAGGGCATAAATGCTTATTTGGCATATATCATGGATTCATCTAAGTCAAGAATGAATATCAACGACGTTTTGATTGTACAAGATTCATTGGATAAGGAACTCGAGGAGGGAACAAGTCAGAGCTTGTAGAACCAAATAATCTTGTTAGTAAGGAGTCATGCACATAGAAGGGCGTACCTTCTAAGCATTCACCTCAGGGTCAAATATATTGTAATTAAATAGTTTCTTTAGAATTTTAAATTTAAGTTAGTAAGTTTTTATTTTTAATTTTAGATTTCTTTTGTAATAAGCATTTATCGTCACTTAATAAAGTCAGTCTTATAAATTGTAAGTTTAAAAGTGGTGAATAGTATAATCTGGTCCATTTGTGGCACCTTATACCCCGATTTAGTGATCAGGTTGGGTAAGAGTGTTACAAATATAGTGGTATTAGAGCACAATTTAGTTAGTCCTCTAGATGTAGGAAGTGGGAATGTTACCCTTATGTACATGATGTTTAATCTGGCTAGGTCCCTTAAGTCCTTTTTTTATTAAGTTATATTGTAATGTATGTATATGTGTTCGCCTAAATTGACCGATAGAAATGAAAGTAAAAGTAGAAGAATCGAGAAAAATGATACAAAGAAAGGATAATTAAGTAAAGTTATTGAAAGTACAAGTCATGAAGAAAAAAATTCCATTAAAGAATAGATATAAAGGAAATTAAGCATTTTTATTCGCCAGGTAAGTGTCACCTTAATAGTGTCTTCACTTCCTCTTGGTTGGTCTTTAGAAAAGGGTAGGGATAACAATGCTTGCTTCTTAAAAATAAGGAAGTTGTCAAATTCCTTCTGTCAATCTCCTCATAGGAATTTGTGGAGTGGGAATAGCTGATTCAAGAGTGACACTGGTTTGTCTACATGTACAATTAGATTTGCGAGGTTCGCATCAGAAGGACCAACATCAACGAGTATACTTGGTTACGAGTTCAAAATTTAATAAGGATGTTGAATGGTGATCAGACGGGAAAGGTGAGGAGGAAGAAACGCTTTGATGCCAGATTTGGTATCTGCAATATAATCCTCATGGATTTAGGGACCCCTATTCTGCAACCTCACCCATTTATCAAGGTGTAGCTTCCGAAGGCTAGTACCACTAGCAGATAGATTTCCATGTATCTAAGGAACTGGATAGATTGTTGTTCACCGAAGAAGGTGGCTCTCTGGAATTAGCTTGATTGGCTTCACTTCCCTTTTATAAGGGCAGTCAAGGATTTTCCACACCCTGCCAATGGTTGAAGGGAAACTGCTAGTGTTGTTAAATAAGGGAGGCAAATTCTTGGCAAGGAAAAGAAGGGGAAGTGAGTGGTGCTGACATGGTCTCCCCATGATGTTATAGTAGAAGTCATAATGAGTGGAGTCAAAAAAGGGAACGTAGAGGTTGAGGAAGAAATTGGCCTCATCGACACTTCCTTCAATTCACAACGAGAACCAAAAAAAGGTAGGGAAAATGAATTTCCTGAGGTAGTAGGTAAACTAGGGAAAATGAATTTCCTGAGGTAGTAGGTAAACCACCATATTGTATCCGATGGGTGCGTCCTTGTAAATCAGAAACTTTCGCCTTGCCTATGCCTCCTATTTAGGATTTAGCTAGTGAGCAAGTAAGTAAGGTAGAGGATAAAGGATCTATTTTCGAGATTTTAGCATTGCGAGTAGTTGGGGAATTGCACTCCAGTAATGTAATTAGATGAGAAAAAGAAAGATACAAGGAAGAGTAGTGAAAGATATTGGGTAAGTGACCGCTTATAAACATGTTATCGTTTATAGTAAAATATCACACCAAATATATATATAAATTAAATCAACAATGTCCACAATCATACCGGTCAAGTTGTAACACCCCTCACCCATATTCAATGCCAGAATAGGGTTACGGAGCATTTCCAAACTAGAAACACATATAACTATACTATTTTCATACATTCGATTAAATCATACAATCAACATTCAATTCCAATTAATTTGTCCCTTATAATAGCCTACGAGGCCTTAAACATGCTTTAGAAGTGGTTTGGGACTAACCTAATAACATATGAAAATTTTGGAAACTTAGAAAAAATTTCAACAATTTAAGTGTCACACACTCGTGTGAACAGGCTGTGTGTCTCACACGGCTAGTAGACACGCGCGTGTGCCAGGCCGTGTGAAAATCGAAGAGTATACCGAATTGGGTCACATGGCCAACCACACGCCCGTGTATCTAGCCCGTGTGCCTTTCGAAGTGGCCACACACGCCCGTGCGCTAGGCCATGCCAATCCTGTAGGATATGCTGACTTATGCAACACGGCCAAGTCACACGCTTGTGTGCTAGGCATTGTGCCAATTAGGGCACATACTAACTTGTACCACACAGCCAGTCACGCCTGTGTGTAAGACCGTGTAGAGCATACTCACTTCATTTTAATTCAACACCAGGGGATACACGACTATGTAACATGACCGTGTGTCTCACACGGCCAAGACAGATGCTCGTGTCTCTGCCCATGTGGAAAAAATAGGCTATTTGCAAAGCCATTTTCCCACCCTATTTTTGTAACAACCTTTACCTCTAACCGCCGCCAGATCAGGGAATGAGGCATTGCTACACTCTTATACACTTTTTTGATATATACATTTCAATTATATATTAAAACCTTTTATGAGTACCCTCTATGTCCCTATTATGGGCTTTATGAGACCCAAAACAATCATTAAAGTTGGTTCGAAACCAAACCAGAACTTTTCAAACACTTATACATTTTTCACTAAAACAGGGGTCGTACACCCGTGTGACATGGGCCACACCCGTGTGGGCAGGCCGTGTGGTCACACATGCCCTTGTTAAAAACATTGAGCATTCTATTTATGCACCACAGCCAAACCACACGCTCGTGCAGTGGCCGTGTCCTAACCTATTACTAAGACACACGGCCGTGCCTCTAGCCCGTGTGGCACACATTAGGTTATTTTCCAAGCCCTTTTTATGTTCTTAACTCTTTTTACTAAAATACGATATATCGAAATTTGTCATATTCTTGATTATACTTATCTTAACCACATCATGACATTACTCATGTATACATAAAATAGGTTTGCTTACTTATAGCCATTATGAGCCATACATCATGGCTTTATACAATGGGACAGTATAAGCCTATACATTTGGCTAAATCATAATATTACATAACACCAAAAACTAAATCTCTATACATGCCACTCACTTATAGGTAAATAAGAATTTTCGTTATTCCAACCTGACAAATTGATAGTGCGATGATACCTCCAACGATCTCCAACCCCGAGCCAATCCTGAAAAACACTGAGAGAAATGGGAAAGTAGTGTAAATTTTATAACTTAGTAAGTTGGCATATAATAATAAGCAATTTAATTAAAAATATTAACCCATTCCTCAATAAGTATGCTTAAGAAAAATAGAATCAATATTCACATGATTTCACCTTTTTACTCAAATTCAGTTTAAATTGTTTTCCCGAGTCACAGTCACTAATTTAATTATTTCATAAGATACAGAACTCAAAATTAAGTTTTGTAAATTTTCCCTAAAATCAAACTCATATACCTTCTTTCCATAAAATTTCCAGAATTTTTGGCTTAGCCAATTAATACAGTTTATTCATTAAATTTTCCCCTATTTCACTATTTGACAGTTCTAAAATGTCTTCACAAAAACTAAGATATTTCACTATAAAGAATTAAAATAATGTTATCGTTTGTTCCAATAAAAATTAGACTCAATAAGGATTCTTAACGTATAAACCATGCACCATAATTATTTTTATACAATTTATAATGATTTTTCCAAGTCAGAACAGGGGATCACGTAATCATTCTAAACCAGTCTCACAAGAATTTAAATATCTCATAAAGTATAATCCATTTGCTCACACCGTTTTCTTTCTATGAAAATAGACTCAATGAAATTTAATTTAATATCTCATTATATTATTAATTCAATTCCTACCATTTTTGGTGATTTTTCAAATGTACATGACTGGTACTGTCTAAATCTGCTTTACTTTTAAAATTCACTATTTCATGCTTTCTCTATAGTTGCATTAATGGTAACACTTACCTCTTATCAACCTTACCAAAGTACAATCATAAAACAAGCTTATTGCTCATAGTTTACACATATATACCTACACTTATTCACAAGATTCATATTCACACTTACACATATAAATGCCTCAAACACAATGTTCACTTGCACATTATTATCACATGAAACCTTTCCACATTTAATCACTTTTCATTATATTAATTCAATACCCGTTGAACCTTATGGAATACTAAAGGATACACGGAATAAGACACAAAGTGCCAGACTGTAATATAACCAAAGCTATCACTATAACGTAGCCGAAGCTACCACTGTATTGTAGCCGAAGCTACCACTGTATTGTAGCCGAAGCTACCACTGAGATGTAGCAAAAGCTACCACTGTATTGTAGCCGAAGCTACCACTGAGATGTAGCCAAAGCTATCACTATATTGTAGCCGAAGCTACCACTGAGATGTAGCCGAAACTATCACTATATTGTAGCCGAAGCTACCACTGAGATGTAGCCTATAGATTCCTAAGGTTCAATCGGGATTTGTTTCGGTTTCACTCATTAACACTTATTCAACATTCACTTAATCACTTGTCTCGTAAAAACACTAATTCACAATTTTTTTATAATATGCATAATCATAGAAATCACATTTAAATACAATATTTCTATGCACTTTCTTGTACCATAGACATATTTTTAAATCGATTTATAAACTTGGCATATTAAACATTTAATTCAACACAATTCAATTAATTCACTAATTTAACTTTCAAATATAAATTACAATTTTATTACATTATTATTATCATACCAACTTACCTCGAATGCCGAAATGACTAATTTTCCCGACTTAGCCTACAACTTCGTTCTTCCTTGATCTTAGTCCAAATTTCATGTTTTCTTGATCTAACATGTCAAATAGCACTCATTTAACACCTTTTATCAACACACTAATCAATTCAATTCACATATCAAATTTTGGAAAATTTACAATTTTGCCCCCTAACTTTTCAAAAATTACACTTTTACCCCTAAGCTCGTAAAATAATTTTTATCAAATTTTCTTATGTTTAATGACATGCTGAACATTTTTATCATCTATGGAAACTTCAAATTCTCACTAATTCACACACTTATGAGCAATTTATAACTTTTACAATTTAACCCCTTTTATACGATTTCATCAAAAATCATCTAATAAAACTCGTTTCTCTAATCATAGACATGCATAATCTACCATAATTCATAAAAATACACAATTATTCAACATGGGTCAATTTTTAGAATCAAACTCTAACTCAAAACAATGGTAGAAATAGCTAAACCGAGTTACCGAAATTTCAAAAATACGATGAACATTAAAAACGGGGCTCAAATGGACTTACAATTGAGCTTTGAAAAGCTTGAAACCCTAACCATGGCTTCCTGAAAATTTTGGCAGCATGGGGAAGAGAATGAGCAGATTTTTGGGTTTTAAATTTTGTCTTATGTGCCTTAAAACACCCAAATGACCAAAATACCCCTTTTTACTAAACCTTTAATTTTACCTTTCCATGTCTAATTTTGTCCATACCAAAATATGATGATCTATTTTCCATTTAAAGACTTCTAGTTTAAACCCCCATTTCAAATAAGTACTTATATTTTAGAACTCATATTTTGCAATTAATGCAATTTAATCCCAATAATAAAATTCAGCACTTTATCGATAAAATTACTTAACAAAATTTGCACACAATCACTCAAACATATCATGGACTCTAAAATAATCATAAAATAAATATTTCTACCTCAGATTTGTGGTGTCGTAACACTGTTCCGACTAGGCCCTATTTCAAGCTGTTATAATTTTCACCTGCATGCACTAGCATACATTGCAACATTTTATAACCTAATAGGCATCCATTTCACAACATTCCATACACAAATTATACCAATTCATCATAGTATTCAAATAACCAACTAATACCATACACTTTCCATTCATAAGCTTACCACATAACAAGACACATTTGCAAAATTTCATTCCATATAATACTTACCAAAACTTACCAAAACATAATATCAAGTTTAGCCAAATTACATGGCTTAGACTTATCACAACACGAACCAAAATCATCATCTCAAGTGAACATAACTATTATCTTTATAACTAGCCTATACATGCCATATTTACATATATCCATAAGTTCAAAAGTACCAATCAACAATTGGATAGTGTGATGCTTAACTCCGACTTGTCAACGAGCGAGCTATCGAACCTCTATAAAACATAGAAAAAGAAACAGAGTAAGCTTTAAAGCTTAGTAAGCCCGTATAATTCAGAATTAAACTTACCATTTATACATAATCAAGGCAAACAAATAAGGTATACTCCACTCAATTTCCAATTTCCTAAACACAAACATTCATCAACAAGTTAGCCATATAAGTACTTGTAACCATCCATTACTTCAATTCAATACTCAATACATTGCATTATACCAAATTCATATATCATGTACAATATTAGTAACATTTCATTCTCAATCATACAAACAATAATCCATTTGCAAACAGTAGCTCATCCATATAAACAGTATTTCATCCATATAAATAGTATTTATGCCAGTTGAACCTATTAGAATATCGAGGGATACTGATGCGATCCCGGCCACATCTTGTTGTTACTTAAATCGATGACACCAGGAATGGTCTAAACATGAGGGCCCCAAGTGCAAAATGAAATTTAATTTCACCTCAATAAGCTCAATCTTGTTTTTACCCAACTCAATGGAGCTCAATTTGGCTTGATGCTAGCTCATTGATCTTGATTCTAATTTATTTAATTTCATGCATTTTGAGCTACTGGAATAAATTTATCTATTTAATTGAGTTAGTTAATTTAGTTAAAGTTGTTCAGCTCAAATAATTAAATTACGTTTTAATGTGTCCAAATTATGTACATTTTAATTTAGCTTAAATGTGTCTTAGTTAATGCATATTTTTAAAGTATCAAGTTTAGGACATATTTAATTCTTGTAGCTAATTAATTTGTCTAGCCAAATGTAGCTCATTTAAGTTGTCATAGCTGCTTCCGATTTAATATGTCTTAAGCTAATTAATTTGTTGAATTTAATGTGCAGCTACATGCATAGAACGACATTAAAGTAGCTAACGATTACTCTTTTTCTTGTGGCTTTTCGTGAAGCTCAATGGACCTTGAGCTAAATTGAACTTCCAGCTGATGCTTTTACTTTCTCTATGTGTCTGTTCGTGAAACACCAAATGCCAAAAGGAGCTGATGCTTTCTTTCCCCCAAGCTGACCGTCCAGCTCTTCAACCAGCTATGAAAGCTTTGACATTTGCTGGAAAATTGCATTCAAACTTGTGCCCATTCGGTTATGTGTTTTCATACACAATGGACTTCACAAATTTAGTTTCACATTTCCATGTCCATTGAAGTGATCTAAGCTGCTCATTAAGTTCAATGGCTCTTCAAATAACCAAGGCAACTCAATTAACACTTATTAAATTACCTAGGCCGAATTTGTCCAGCAAATTTATCTCATTTTAGCTCTTTATCTAATGACCACAATTCAGCTGATTCAAACCCCTAAGTGTAACAGCCTGATTTAGACCCTAGTCGAAATTAGTGTTTCAAGCATTAGAGTGATAAATGTGATAGATAAGAACATAATGGTATAGGTATGTATGGAACCTATGTGGTTGATGATGTTAAGTATGAAGTAGATAAAAAATCATGTAAATGAATGATGAAATGAATTGGATTTGATAGCATTATTAATGCTATTTAAAATATTATAGATGTGGAATAAATGTAAGACATGGCTTTGATGTATGAATGCTTGGTTCGAAAACTTGAATAGATAATGAAATCAAAATGGTTGAGTTGACTATATGAGTCATGTATGTAAATTTGGTTTATGTGAATAAGGAAATTATGGATTTTCGAGTTTGGAAGTGTTTATAAAGAAGTTGATATAACTTTATGTTTGATTTTTAATAAACGACCATGGTTTGGTCAGCGATGAAATGAATATGTATGAGTTTGATTTATATGAATAAGCTAACAGTTGTTAGTTGAGTTTGAAATCAAGGGTATACGATCATTATTAAATAAGTTAAGTGAATTATTTAATGTGGTTTCATGAATTTACGAGAACAATGAAGGTATATTTGATTGAGATTTGTTAAATTTTCGATTTAGTGATATTGGTCTATAAATATCATTAAAATGATTTAATTGCTTATGACTTACTAAGCTTTCAAAGCTTACTCCGTGTATTATCCTATGTCTATAGATTCTTAGAGACTTGCTTGGGTTGGACATTGGAGGAGACGTCTTCACACTATCCGGTTATCGCTTAGGTAAAAAAAAGCTTTATGTTTTGGTAATGTGGCATGTATAGGCTAGTTTTGAGATGGTTCATTTTGACTTGTGTATTTATATATAGCCATGCGAAAATGGCTTGCTAAAGATGTTAATGTTTGTGTATATTTGGGCATGGTATGAGTTTATTTTGGGAAGTATGTTTTATGGTATGCATGTATTGTATAATCTTGGTATAAGATTGATATGGTAATTTGAGATGTTAATCATGTATGAGTAAATGAATTTGGCATGTGATATCGATATGTTTTGGTATAGAAAGTGAACATGAAATTGATTGATGATATTATGTTTGGAGTTGAATTTAACTGGAAATGTAGTATATTGATGCTTAAATGGTGCTTGTAGGGAAGACTAAAATTGGGTGGCAAATTGGCTTTTCAAATGGCCTATTTTTGTCCACACGAGCAGAGACATGGGTCTGTGTCTCAGACGTGTGCGACACATGATCATGTTACACGGTCGTGTGTCCCTGGGGTAGTCCTACAATTTAAATTCAGTCTTGAGCACAGGCTTGACACATGGGCGTATGGTTAGCCGTGTGACTTAAGTTAGTTTTAACCACGGCCAAGGCACACGGGCGTGTCTTGTGGCCATGTGGACAAGTCAGTATGTATGCCCTATTTCGCCACAGCTTAGACACATGGGCGTGTGACCTTTGAAGAGTTGAAATTTTTTCTAAGTTTTGAAACTTTCATATGTTACCGATTTGGGCCCGAATGCATGATTTAGACCATGTGTGCTCGATTTAAATTCATATTGAGTATGAATGGCTTATAATTATTGAAATGAGATGATATCTGGTTTATGACAATTCTGATCTGAGTTACAAGTCTAGTAATGCCCTTTAACCTATTCTGGCGACGGTTACGGGTTAGGGGGTTACATTTTATTAGTATTAGAACCATGGTTTAGTCAGTTCTAGGACTACTATAGCGTATGTGATTCTAGCTATACATGCCACATTTAACCAGCGATAGTTTGATATTTTTCGACTCTGATGAAAATTATTTTGATGAGACAGATAAGTTTTCCAAACGAGCAAATTTTGATAGTATGCAATGTGTACTCAAATGTTGGGTTGAAAATGTGTTGATGATGAGTTGAGACTCATAGAGGTATGAAATTATATGAAATTTGGCAATGAAAAGTATGCATGTATATGATTAATTGTTATGTGAGCTATTTGAAAATGGGATGAGTTTATAAGCAAGTGACTATGAATATTTGAGCCATATGAGAAACATGAAATTTCTTTTGTATTGTAGCATGATTCATATGAATGAAAGGATATGAGTATATGAGTTGTGATATGTGGCCTATGATTGCTATATGAATGCTTTGATTGTAAATTAGTGATTTGAGTTGGCATATGAACTTTGTTAAAAACAAAAGTGATTAAAAGCAAATGTTTATTAAACGTTTTGAGAATGTGAAATTAGAAATGAATTGGCTATTGACGATAGCATGTGTTATGTGCATTTATGTGTGAGTTAAATTTGAGGCTTTACTACCCTTACCCCCCTTATCAGTGAAATGTTACAATGAAATCTGTAAGATTTGGGTGGAATAAGCTTTCGAGTGTGGAGTTACAGAAGTCTGTGTTCGGAAGATTAATAATGTGGTCAGAAAAGAGAATGAATTAACAAATGAAGACAATATTAAAAGAGATATTGGATTGTTCTGAAGATTATTAAGATTATGTGATGTCAAAATTAGATAGTTGAAATAATAATTGAATTGTATTAATGGCTGAGTGCAATTCTCAGAAGTATATGTGACTGTTTAGTTCAGAAAGAATTCTTATCATATGAGAACATTAGCTAAACAACTAATAGATGAAGGTATGGTTGGTCTATTTGGATTATCTTCAATATTGCTAGGTCCATCTTTGGTATTTATTCCCTTGAGTGAATATGAACATCGACGGTAAAGTCCGTATGAGGCTAATACTCTGTTTCTATTGGTTATTGTTCTGATAAAAATACGTGAATATTATATTACTTCTGTTACTATGGATTTTAATATTTATGAGTGGCATTGTTCTTTCTGGATCTTACCTAGGATGTCATCAGAATTGATATCATTCTACATGGGGTGTAACTTTCTGATACTTTGTGTAGCTTCAGAGATTGAAATTTCGCTATTTCGGTTTTCTTATGATTCCATGTAGTTATCTGCACGAGATCTCTATCTGACGGGAATGATTATATTTATTATAATCATAATTTCTTTTTTGAAATTTGGGAGTACCACAGTACTGTTATTAGAATTATAAATGTTGTGCTTCTACATTGGTTACTGTTGAAATCATATTTGATTTTCTTCTGTGTTCAAATGTTTTATTAATAGTCAGGAAATTATCTATTGTTATGGTTAAGACGTCGGACTTATTATGACATTATGATATCTATATGATGGTTGTGGCTTCTGTATAATGATATGTCTGGGTTATCCTTTTTACGAAAAGAAAAGATTTCTTCAAAAAGATAGATTCATTGGTTTAGTTTGATTTAAATTATTTGATTGAAAGGATAATTGGGTTATATGAGTTTGAATCTATTTGCTGGACTAGAAATAAACTTTGAATGTACATGTGTGAATTGAGGAATAGTCTAGAAGAAGAATTCTTATTCTTGAAGATTTAATACAAAATTATATCTATTGAAACAATTCTATCTGAGAAATGTTGTGAAAAAATTAAAGTTAGTTCGAATGTTGAAGCTTTCTTTTGCACGAAAACTTATTTAACCGAAATGTCAGTTCTGGTCTCGTCTGAGTTGAATAAAGAGTTATGTGATATATATGAAGACTACAAGAGTTTAAAATGTTTAATGTCAGAGAAAGATCCGAACTTGGCACAACAAAGTTAGCTTGAATTGTCGAAAAACTTTTGAGTTTGTAAGTGATTCTTATCCGAGGAAAATGATTATAATTTCGAATGTTTTGAATAGGAAACATTTGTTTGCTTTTTGAGCGATGAATATGCAGTTGATCTTATAACAGTTGCTAGATGAATTAGAGGTTAAATAAATGTTTATTTAGTGAAATTATAAAACTCATAAATGTGTCAGTGTATTATAAGTTAAAAAGAGGTTCAGCATAAATTGATTTCTAATTCAGAACCTTAGATATGGTATTGATGATTATTTGTTATTTCGACATAGAGAGTGTATATTGAAAATCTCTACGAATATACAACATCTGCTACAAGAAATTCTCAGTGATAGTTTATCTGTTCATATGGGATTTAACAAGATGAACAACAGTCCAGGATATGATATCGATGATTGAGTGTGAAATGTGATATTTATAACTTTATTGATTATAGAAATAGAGTGTGGATGAATTATGTATCGGAATTATCCTTATTATCGAAAAAGATAGAGTTATTCGAAACATTGTTAACTGTCTAAAGAAATCTCTCGGTACGTATATATTTTCTCTTTTGATTAAACAGCTGAGTTTTTTGTCTTTGTGATGGCAAGTCTGCTTTTGGTGCCAGTCATTGTTGTTTCAGATTAAGATCTAAAACTCATATGATAATACTAAGGGAAATTACAATAATCTGTGAGTATGAGATTATAGTGAAATCGAGGAATGCAAATCAAATTCTTGAAATATTGATGTATGTGACATTGATACTGTTTGATAAATTATCTGGTGAGTATAAAAATGACATTGTATGAGATATCATATGTGGAAATTTCCTAACTCCGTTGTTCAAAATCGATCTTTGTGAATAAACGATTCATGAGATTAATATCATCCGTGTAATAAAGTAGAAAATGAAGGTAACTCAATACAGTTAGAAGCAGATTTAGTTTGATATGACGTTTAGTGGGAAGCAGATCAGAATCTTAATAGTGAGAGTAAAGAGCTATGAAATCCGAAGTTATATGTGAATTTGAAATATACTATGTGAAAGCAAATCCTTAATTTACCTTCTGATATGATTTTCGGGGACGAAAATCCCTAAAGGGGAGGGGGGAGAGTTGTAACAGCCTGATTTAGACCCTAGTCAAAATAGTGGTTTTGGAACCACCTTCTGACATTGAAAAATTTATTTTATTATTATTTTAATATTTACAGCATGATATTAGAATTGTGTGAAAATTTCGTGAAGTAATTTTACCGTTTGAATGGTTAATTTAGAAAAAAATGTTAATTCAGAAAAAATGACTAAATCGCGTAAAGCGTAAAAGTTGCATGCTATTAGTTAAAGGTGTTAATTGGCCTTGGCATTTTAATATGAAGGCCTTAGTTGGTAAATAGCCCATTTATGAGATAGTGGAGGTTAGTGGAGTGGCATTTGGTGTATTTATTAATGTTTTTAAAGGGTAAAAAGGTAAATAGGTTATTAAAGTTAGTAATAAATAAAATAAAAGCTAAAATCATGTTATATTCTTTCATCTTCCACCGGATGCAAAGAAAAGAAACAGCCATGGAAGCATTTGAGGGTTCGGCCCTTGTTGTTTTTAATTGAGGTATGTTTCAAGCTCGGTTTTTGATGATTTTTATGTTTTTATGATCGTTGCTTCGTGTTCTAGTTAGTCCGTACTCTAATTTCTGAATTTTTTGATGAATTTTTGAGTTTCCATTGATGAATATTCATGTTTTTTGATGACTGATGATGACATATGGAAGTTAGATAATAGTTTTACATATTTTACAAAGTGATTTTGAGTGAAAATGCAAATTATGGGCTAATTTGTGAAATTATGAAATTATGTGGTTAAAAGTATGAATAAAGTGAAAAGTATGGGCTGATTTGAGATTGGGTAAAATTCGGCCAAGCACGGGTGTCGTCAAATTTTGATTATTTTTGTGTTTTGTGAAATAGGGACTAAATTGTGAAAAATGTGAAATGTTAGGGGCAAAAGTGTAATTAGCCCATTTATGTGTTTTTGGATGAATTTGAGTAAATATGTGATTAAAAAGTTTAATTTGTATTGAATTAGATCAAGAAATGAGGAAACGTGATTTGGATCAGGGAAAGTCGAAAATTATCGAATAGACGTTTCGGTCCGTTCGTGTTAGTATGAGGTAAGTCCATAAGTAAATAAATGTTGTTAAATTGAAATATATGTGCATTATATGTGCTGAATTGAGTTCTAAAGAAATATAATTGTGAAGTTGAAATATGTAAAATGTGAATTGAATTTAAGGCACTGAGTGTGCGATAAATGAAATAGCTACGGCTATTAAAATGGCACTGAGTGTGTGATATTATAACAGCATTGGCTGAGAAAAGGGCACTATGTGTGCGATACGGATATAAGTTCAGTTTAATGTATTGGCACTAAGTGTGCGATACAATTATAGCCTCGGCTAATTAACTGGCACTAAGTATGCGATACAATTATAGTTTCAGCTAATTAATCGGCACTAAGTATGCGAATTCGTTGAATGTTCAAGGACGATCGAATGAATTAGCTTTTCAAGTATTGGAGTGATAAATGTGATAGATAAGAACATAATGGTACAGGTATGTACGGAACCTATGTGGTTGATAATGTTAAGTATGAAGTAGATGAAAAATTATGTAAATGAATGATGAAATGAGTTGGATTTGATAGCATTATTAATGCTATTTAAAAGATTATAGACGTGGAATAAATGTAAGACATGGCTTTGATGTATGAATGCTTGGTTCGAAAACTTAAACAAATAATGAAATCAAAATGGTTGAGTTGACTATATGAGTCATGTATGTGAATTTAGTTTATGTGAATAAAAAAATTATGGATTTTCGAATTTGGAAGTGTTTATAAAGAAGTTGATATAACTTTATGTCTGATTTGTAATAAATGACCATAGTTTGGTTGGCGATGAAATGAATATGTGTAAGTTTGATTTATATGAATGAGCTAACAGTTGTTAGTTGAGTTTGAAAGCAGGGGTATACTGTGACAGCCCAAAATTGACCCTAGTCGGGAGGTGGTTTCGGGACCACAAAACCGAGGCATAAAAATAATTTATAATTTATTTTGATGCCTATAATATGTGTTAATTCATGTGTGACATTTTGATGTTTCGATTTAGAGTTATAAATGTGAATTTCATTAGAAAGGACCTAGTAGTAAACTTTGAAAGTATGATGGGGAAAGGTGTGATGACTAGTTGAACATGCATGCAAAAATAAGGGATTTGCATGTCAATTTCCCCCCCCCAACATGAAGTGGCCGGCCATAGCAAGAGTGGATGGGCAAAACATGTCATGAAACATGTTTTGTTGGTGCATTAGGGTGAAATAATAAAATAAAGAGCATGGGCAAAGAAAGAAAAAAAAATGGTCTCATCCATGCTTCCCCCCCCTTGGCCGTGAGTTGAGAGAAAGGAAAAGAAAAAAAATTTGGTTCATCCATTCTCATTTTCTTTGGGCTGAAAATTCTAAGAAGGAAGGAAATTTTCCATTTTTAGTTTAAAAGAGATCTAGAAAGAGATTTGGCTATACTTGCATCAAGATTAAGGTATGTTGAGGTTGTGTCATGAGATTCATGCTTGTTTTGGTTGCTAACTTGATGTGCATGTTAGCCATGGTTCAAATCCTTGCTATGCCATGAAAAATGGTATTTGGCCAAGGTTGATATTGTGTTAAAGCCATTGCATGCTAAATGTGAAGCTTGTTGATGATGCATGTAATGATGGATTGACTACTCTTGAAATTTCTTTTAGTATTCTTGAGTAGGACATTGAATTCTTTGTTTAACCATGACCGAAGTTGAAAGAGTATGGTTGTGATGTATTCGGCCATGGTGCATTCATGAGCATGATTTATGCTTGTTACTTGATTGGTAAAAATTTGTGTTTGGATGGGTACGAACCCCTTGAGATTGACCTTGCACCTATATGTGTATACATGTTTGCACATGATGTATTGGCATGACATATATACTATTTCAAGGTATATATTTGCTTGTGATGATCATTCGGTTATGAAGTACATGAGAGATGTGTATTGAGCTACAATATGTAATCGTTAGTTAGTAAAATGCATGCTGTTTTTGTGTGGTATTAAGTGCATAATTGGCCTCAACATGGACATGCATATTCGGCCACATGAGGGAAATTGGTGTGCATGCATTCGGTTAGAGGCAAGCATATTGATGCCTATTCTTGGCTTAGAAAATTGACTAAGAGGAATATTAACTAATGTGTTGAGTTCGATTCGTGATTTCATACATATGCGACTTTGATGCCCAATGAGCATATATATTGGCTAGGTATCTTGAATTCCTCTTCGATGCTCAAATGATAAAACCAATTTATTTGTTAAATTAAGCTCAAGAGCAAAGGGAGCTAAATCCGATAAGGGAAGGAAAAAGTCGTCGAATAGCGATAAATCGTTCGACCACGTCCGAGGTAAGTTTTCGAGTATCGAAACTTAGATTTTGATTCGATTGAATGAAGTAATAAGCAATCGAAATTGTGCCTTTGTATGTGGCCATTTAGCGAAATGATATTTTGCTAAGTGAATTGTGCATAAAAGTTGTGTTATGAAATTGAAACAAAGATGTGTATGAATGTTCGAGTGATATCGGGCTAAGCCGAAGGCAATTGTGCGAGTTATGATATCTGGGCTAAGCCCAAGGCAATTGGGCGAGTTATGATATCCGGCTAAGCCCAAGGCAATTGTGCAAATTGTGATATCCGGGTTAAGTCCCGAACGCCTTTGTGCGGGTTACCATAACCGGGCTATGTCCCGGCGTTTGAACAGTAGCTATATCCGGATAAACTCCGAAGGTATGTGATTCGAGAACTTTGAACTTGCTGGAAAATTTTCAGTTAATGCACTTGTGAAATTCCCAACAACAAGGTATGTTTTGTGTGCTTCGCACACTATGAGTAAGTGCGTATGAATATTCGCTCTAATGATAAATGAGCTATCGGCATTAACTAGGCCGTTATTTGTGTATGAATATAAGAGTTGGGATTGTGAAGTAAGCATGTCTTTGAGAAATTGTGCATATGAATTATTGTTTAGCTACTTGAATGCTATGCTTTGGTTGTGTGTATATTATGGCTCAAACTTACTAAGCATAAATTGCTTACTCCGTTTCTTTGTTTCTCTGTTTATAGATTTTGCTCGTTAGCGATCGGATTCGGGATCATAGAAGTTGAAGTCAACCACACTATCAAAGCCCTTTTGGTACTCCTTTAGTTGAGTTTTGGATATGGCATGTATAGGACTACCCTCGGTTGTTTTAAGTACTTTGTGATGTATATGTGTGCGCCATGCAAAATGGTTCGTAAAAGTGGAGTATGGAATTTGACCATATGTGGTTTGTAATTATATTTGGTTTCATGATGTGATTATGGTTTGGAATGAGAGAGTTGGTCACATGATCAGCCATTGGAATGGCTAAATATGATCATATGTGGACCTAAGTATGACTAGACTATAGTTGGTCCATGGGAACTACAATATAGGTAAAGCCTACCTTAAAAACAGATGCTGCCAGCTGCAGTGACGTGGACGTGAAAAATCACCAAAATTTGTAGGAATGGTGTTAAATAGTGAATAAATTATACGATCGAACCTTGACGAGTCTATTTTCATATCAAAGTAACGAAACGATCATATGAACAGTATACCGAGAGATATTAAAGTTCTCGTGAGACAGGACCAGAACGGTTTCTGGGTCCCCTGTCGCGACTTTGAAAATTTACCATAAATTATCCAGAATGAATTAGAAGTAATGCCTTATATGTGCAGATTCCTTTTTGAGTCTAGTTTCATTAGAAACAAACGGCATCAGTATTGAAACCCTGTACAGAGAGATATTCAAGTTGTAACGTGCAAAGGTCAGTGTAGTCGACCCCTGTAACATGGGTGACTTTAACTAATAAACTGTACCAATTGGCCCGACCAAAAATTCTAGAATAAATCCATGGATGGATATATGAGTCTAAATTCAGGGAAAATTTACGGAATCAGTTTCCGAGTTGTGAAACTCGAGATATGCTTTTAAGGCGACAATGACGCAGTTTTCCAGCTTGCTGGAATGTCAAATTGGTCGATGCCATAAGTGGTTTTGGCTTGTTAACCCCTCGTGTCCGACAATCGCAACGGTCTCGGGTTCGGGGTGTTACAATTTTATTGGTATCAGAGCTACGATTTAGTCGATTCTAGGACTACCGTGATATGTTTGGGGTCTAGCTATACATGCCATTAAGTGATAATTGATAGTGTGGTGATTTCTAACATTCTGAATGTAATATCCTGATTTTGGGCCTAGTCGGAATAGTGGTTTCGTGACCACAAAATCCGAGATAGAAATAATTATTTTATGATTATTTTAAGGTCTATGATATGATTGCATGATTGTGTGAAAATTTCGTGAAGAAATTTTATGCATAAAGTGCTTAATTTGAAATTTGGGACTAAATTGAATAAATTGCAAAACTTGTGTTCTAGAAGTATTTTGCATAAAATTGAATTAGATTATTAATTAGAGGTCCTTAAAGAGTAATTTTACCAATTTCTAAGTCTATGGACAAAATTAGGACATGGAAGGAATTTTTGGAAAGTTTAGTAGTAAGGGCATTTTGGTCATTTAGGGGTAAAATGAATTAAAATACAAAATTAAAAGCCAATTTTGCTCATCTTCAACCCCATGGCCGAATATAGCAAGGAGAAACCATGGATAGGGTTTTTCAAGCTTCCAAGCTCGATTGTAAGTCCGTTCTAGCCTCGTTTTTAATGATTTTTACGCTTTTGGAGTCCCGTAGCTCGATTTAGCTTATGCTAGCAATAATTTAACCTAGGGTTTATATTTGGAAAAATACCCATAGGTGAAATTTGTGTATTTTGGTGTTTTATGATAAAATGTGAGGTTTTAAATTATGTTAGACAACTTGTGCTACTCGGTTTTAAGTGAAAACGAGCAAAAGGGCTTAATCGGTAAAAATACCTAATAGTCATAAGTACATGTTAGAGTGAGAATTTGATGTTGCCATAGAAGGAAAAATGATCAGCATGTCATAAAACATAAGAAAATAGGCTGAATTTTAATTTACGAGCTTTGGGGCAAAAGTGTAAATATGCAAAAGTTTAGGGCAAAATTGTAATTTTTCCAAAATATGATTTTGGGTCAATTTGAATAATGTGAGTCCTAATTAGACTATATTTTAAATGATAGAGCAAGGAAAACTAAAATTAGGGCTAAAATGGGGAAAATACCAAGTTGTGGACGAAATGGTAAAATAGCCATTTTCGCATACGAGGTAAGTTCATATGTAAATGTTGGTAACATAGTTATTATTTTAAATGTTTTAATGTTTTTAAATGATATGATAATTATTATGAAATATTATACTTGTAATAATTGTTTGATAATATGTAATTATGTGAATTACTTGATGAGTATGAACTATCACCAAGTATCGATTTCGATATTCCGTGGAAGACGGAAAAGATGTGAGATCGAGGAAAAAGCCCGTTTGAACCTTAGGAATAGATTAGGATACAAGTGACATGTCACTAGGATGGTTGAGCATCCGAACTCGTTGAGTTGAGTCCGAGTTCACTTATGGATGCGAATGTCCGAACTCGTTGAGTTGAGTCCGAGTTCGTGAGATGTAACTAGGCATCCGAACTCGTTGAGTTGAGTCCGAGTTCACTTATGGATGCGAACGCCCGAGCTCGTTGAGTTGAGTCCAAGTTCGCTATGGGCGGGTTACATGATTGCTTGATTGAATATGTGGCACTTATGTGCAAGTTATCCATGTATCCGAATTATATTCCGATGTGTTCAACGGGTAAAGTTCTACTCAAATGGAGGAATACTCAAGATGAAAGGGACGTATTGGTAAGTGTTGTGAAATGGATACTTTGAACAGGTATGTACTTAACCCTCGGGTTGAAAACTCGATATAACAACAATATGGTAAGATGATAAATGAAAAGGTGATATGAATGTCTTGGTGATGATTATGCAAATGATGTTTTATGTTTGCTTATATGGTTATGTTACTTGCTATTTGCATGTGAGCTTACTAAGCATTTATGCTTACTCCCTCCTTTTCATTCCTTGTAGTGTTGACAAGCCAGCTCGGAAATCGAAAACGGTCGGAGGCACGCTCACACTATCCGTATACCATCTTGGCATAATGGCTTGTATATTTTGAGTATGGCATGTATAGCATTATAATCATTTTATATGTATGGTCTTATGATATGGTTATTGAGTGGTATGGAAATAGAAATGCTTGGTAACGATTAGCCATTGGAATGGCTAATCATGATCATATTTGGTATTATGTATGTCAAATTGCAAGCTAATCCATGGAAACCATGAAATAGGTAAAATTTACCATAAAATAGATTCAGACAGCAGCAGTGACGTGAGTTTGAAAAATCACTAAAATAGTAGAAATGGAATTAAATAATGAATAAGTTATTGAATCGAAGCTTAATGAGTCTATTTTCATATGGAATAAGCGAAACAGGTATATGAGCTATATTTTATGAGATGTTTAAATTTTTGTGAAATAGGGCCAGAGCGATTTCTGGATCCCTGTTCTGACTTTGGAAATTCACCATAAATTTTACAAAGATAATTAGAAGTCACGCTTTATATGTACAGATTCCTTATTGAGTCTAGTTTTATTAGAGAGAAACGGTATAGTCATTGAAGGTCTGTATAGGGAGATATCTGATTCGTAATACACAGAGGTCAGAGTAGTTGAACCCTGAAACAGGGGAGACTTTAACTAATAAACTGTACTAATTTGCCCAACAAAAAATTCTAGAAAAAAATTAGTAGATATATATATGAGTCTAGTTTCAGGAAAAATTTACGGAATTGGATTTCGAGTTTCGTAACTCGAGATATGATTTTTAAAGCGACTGTGATGCAGTTAGCCAGCTTGTCTGGAAATTTTAAAATGAATTGTATGAGCTGTTTAATTAATGAATTTAGTCCGTTAACACCTCGCGTTCGACTCTGAAAATGGTCTCGGGTACGGGGTGTTACATTTAGTGGTATCAGAGCAGGTTTAGTCGGTTCTCGGACTAACCTAGCATGTGTAAAAGTTTAGCTATACATGCCACTGATCTGTGATAGTGTGATGTCTTCCGACGCGTATAAGTACCGTCTTATTTAGACAGGGTATTCTCCAACCGAGCTGCGCCAACCATGTTCAATGTTAAGTAAAGGTATTTGAGTAAAATTATGATTATGACAAGTCTCGGTTCAGAAAAGTATGAATAAAGGTTTATGATACATATGTGATAATATGTGAGATGAAAGTTCATGTTGTGATAAATATTCATATTTGCTTAATGCTCATATGATGTAGTGTATGTGGCTTACTTGATAAGATGAACGGAATAAACAGAAAGTAGTAGAGGTATGAATAAAGGTCATAATATTATGATACGAATGAAAATGTCCTTGTCTTGATTGGATGTCGAATGTTGATGAATGTTAATGGTATATAATTTTTATGAGGTAAAGGATTATAATGAAATGAACTTATCTATGTTAAATTGTTGGATTGAATTATATGATTGTAATGATATGTACATGATGATGCACGAAATGAAAGTTGTGATTGTGATGCAAATATCTATGTTTGTTTGGCCTTATATAATGTCATGAGCATGAATTAATTTAATTAATTGAATGGATAAGTAAAGCTGTCTAGAAAACATAGAATGTATGCATAAGTATATTGTCTAAATGGGACAATAGGAAAATTGGTGTAAGCCAACATGAATGAATGACATGATTATGATGATGTTACTATGATGATGGAAGTTGTGTCATATGTGTATGTATAAGAAAGTCGAGTCAGAGGTCCTACAACCCCTCCCCCTTACCAAAGTGGTACTTATAATGGAATTTCATGAGATTTGTATTGAATAACTTTTCGGTTGAGAACCCAAAGAGTTCAGTGATAGAATAATTATAAGTATGATCCGAGATTGAAAATGAGCTGATAAGTAAAGTCAGAGCCAGAAAGTATCGGATTGACGTAAAAATTATTGGAGTTATGCACTGTCCTAGTTAGAAAAGGAATTCTCCTTGGTAAATCGAATTACTCAAGTGCAAGGTCGAGAAAAGTGTAAATCGAAATTTAGTTAGAATTGGCCTTTTTTAGTGAATGGTTTAATATAAAATTTGTGACGGCAGAACTAGTTGGGGAAATGATATTTCAAATGTGAATTATCTGAGTGTGACAGTTATGACCGGACAGATTTAGCAATCTCTTTTGAGATGTTCTATGTGTTCACCCGTTCTCAGAAATATTTCTATGGCTATTGATCTTCGAAGAAATTCTTGTTATATGGGAATGTCTTCTAATTACGGTGTTGGATGAAAGCATTGGTAGTCATTTGGTTTATAATTTATATTGCTCTATTTTATCGGGTATTCTATTTCATTTCGTCGATAAGAATTGATGAGAGAATTCATATGATATTATGATTCTGTTTCTTCTACTTGATGCTTCATCGATATATATGTATGGGAAGATATATTGATCTTGTTATATTTGATTTCATTGGGATTAAATGATGTTTTCTTTTGGACTTTCTTTCTTTGAAGAATTATCGAGGTATTCTCGTATTTTCTCTATGAATTTGGTTTTCGATTCTCGGCATAGTATCGTATCTTGGGTTTCTTTATCCTGGATCTCTTTATTCGGATTTCTTTATTAGGGTTTCTCTATCTTGGATTTCTTTATTCGGTTTTCTTGTTATCTTTGTTCCATAATTTGTCAATTCGACTCATGTTCAAATCGTTCTTCATTTCGTGATAATCATGTCAAATATGACTATACTTCTAATTTGATCTTGGTAATGTGGTGATTTTAGTATTGGGATTTTTCTAATTTCTATGTAAGGATTTGACATCAATAAAGGCATAGGTGATAAAAGCGAGTTTTAGTCGGTATGGTAAATTATTTATTTGAAAGATTTCATGTGACAATTATGTCGGGATTATTTTTCCCAAGTCGATAATAGAATTTCATTTTATGCGTATAAAAGAGTAAATAGTTTGAACGAGAAGTGTATATTTATTAGAAAGAGTTGAATATTAGTTTAAGTCACTACGAATGATAAGGTTTCCATCTTGTGAAAGCTAAAAAGTTTATTACATGTTGATGAGTTCGGATAGATGAGAATATTGGAAACCAAAGCGTCTCGAACTAGGCAAGTCTACATTGAGCAAAGACTTCCTGGCTTTCAGTAATGTATTGTTGTATGAATTGTGATGTGTTTCAAGACAGTGAGGTAATGTGATAGTTTAGAACATCCGATGTTACATAAAATCGGAGTTGTTAAAGGGGTTAAAGCCGAGCATTGGGATCTATCAAAATTATCCTTGTCTTTGTTGATATTGGGATGGAAATGAGAAGGATTATTCTTGAGGCCATATCAGAATTATTTCTATGGCGGAAAGAGGAAAATGTGATGTATCCTATTGTTAAATGTTTGGCGAGATCTATAAATCACATCTGTATTGAATGAATTCCTACTCATCAGATTCATGGAATTTCAGGTCTCTTTGATTGTTGGATTTCTTGGAATTCCGGTCTCCATTAAATCAAGTTGAGATCCGGGTTTTATGTCATGATATCATGGGAAATTAAGAAGGGTTGAAAATTTAAGAACAGTTGAGAGTTGAGGCGTAAGCTTTTAGATCATATGAGAAATTGAAGAGATGTATTGGAGGTACAGTCTAAGTGCAAGTTCTTGACACCAAATATGAGATTAAAAGTGAAGACCACTTTTTCGGTAAGATTTTCGGGACGAAAATCCTCGAAGGGGGAGAGTTGTAATATCGATTTTGGGCCTAGTCGGAATAGTGGTTTCGTGACCACAAAATCCGAGATAGAAATAATTATTTTATGATTATTTTAAGGTCTATGATATGATTGCATGATTGTGTGAAAATTTCGTGAAGAAATTTTATGCATAAAGTGCTTAATTTGAAATTTGGGACTAAATTGAATAAATTGCAAAACTTGTGTTCTAGAAGTATTTTGCATAAAATTGAATTAGATTATTAATTAGAGGTCCTTAAAGAGTAATTTTACCAATTTCTAAGTCTATGGACAAAAATTAGGACATGGAAGGAATTTTTGGAAAGTTTAGTAGTAAGGGCATTTTGGTCATTTAGGGTAAAATGAATTAAAATACAAAATTAAAAGCCAATTTTGCTCATCTTCAACCCCATGGCCGAATATAGCAAGGAGAAACCATGGCTAGGGTTTTTCAAGCTTCCAAGCTCGATTGTAAGTCCGTTCTAGCCTCGTTTTTAATGATTTTTACGTTTTTGGAGTCCCAGTAGCTCGATTTAGCTTATGCTAGCAATAATTTAACCTAGGGTTTATATTTGGAAAAATACCCATAGGTGAAATTTGTGTATTTTGGTGTTTTATGATAAAATGTGAGGTTTTAAATTATGTTAGACAACTTGTGCTACTCGGTTTTAAGTGAAAACGAGCAAAAGGGCTTAATCGGTAAAAATACCTAATAGTCATAAGTACATGTTAGAGTGAGAATTTGATGTTGCCATAGAAGGAAAAATGATCAGCATGTCATAAAACATAAGAAAATAGGCTGAATTTTAATTTACGAGCTTTGGGGCAAAAGTGTAAATATGCAAAAGTTTAGGGGCAAAATTGTAATTTTTCCAAAATATGATTTTGGGTCAATTTGAATAATGTGAGTCCTAATTAGACTATATTTTAAATGATAGAGCAAGGAAAACTAAAATTGGCTAAAATGGGGAAAATACCAAGTTGTGGACGAAATGGTAAAATAGCCATTTTAAGCATACGAGGTAAGTTCATATGTAAATGTTGGTAACATAGTTATTATTTTAAATGTTTTAATGTTTTTAAATGATATGATAATTATTATGAAATATTATACTTGTAATAATTGTTTGATAATATGTAATTATGTGAATTACTTGATGAGTATGAACTATCACCGAAGTATCGATTTCGATATTCCGTGGAAGACGGAAAAGATGTGAGATCGAGGAAAAAAGCCCGTTTGAACCTTAGGAATAGATTAGGATACAAGTGACATGTCACTAGGATGGTTGAGCATCCGAACTCGTTGAGTTGAGTCCGAGTTCACTTATGGATGCGAATGTCCGAACTCGTTGAGTTGAGTCCGAGTTCGTGAGATGTAACTAGGCATCCGAACTCGTTGAGTTGAGTCCGAGTTCACTTATGGATGCGAACGCCCGAGCTCGTTGAGTTGAGTCCAAGTTCGCTTATGGGCGGGTTACATGATTGCTTGATTGAATATGTGGCACTTATGTGCAAGTTATCCATGTATCCGAATTATATTCCGATGTGTTCAACGGGTAAAGTTCTACTCAAATGGAGGAATACTCAAGATGAAAGGGACGTATTGGTAAGTGTTGTGAAATGGATACTTTGAACAGGTATGTACTTAACCCTCGGGTTGAAAACTCGATATAACAACAATATGGTAAGATGATAAATGAAAAGGTGATATGAATGTCTTGGTGATGATTATGCAAATGATGTTTTATGTTTGCTTATATGGTTATGTTACTTGCTATTTGCATGTGAGCTTACTAAGCATTTATGCTTACTCCCTCCTTTTCATTCCTTGTAGTGTTGACAAGCCAGCTCGGAAATCGGAAACGGTCGGAGGCACGCTCACACTATCCGTATACCATCTTAGCATAATGGCTTGTATATTTTGAGTATGGCATGTATAGCATTATAATCATTTTATATGTATGGTCTTATGATATGGTTATTGAGTGGTATGGAAATAGAAATGCTTGGTAACGATTAGCCATTGGAATGGCTAATCATGATCATATTTGGTATTATGTATGTCAAATTGCAAGCTAATCCATGGAAACCATGAAATAGGTAAAATTTACCATAAAATAGATTCAGACAGCAGCAGTGACGTGAGTTTGAAAAATCACTAAAAATAGTAGAAATGGAATTAAATAATGAATAAGTTATTGAATCGAAGCTTAATGAGTCTATTTTCATATGGAATAAGCGAAACAGGTATATGAGCTATATTTTATGAGATGTTTAAATTTTTGTGAAATAGGGCCAGAGCGATTTCTGGATCCCCTGTTCTGACTTTGGAAATTCACCATAAATTTTACAAAGATAATTAGAAGTCACGCTTTATATGTACAGATTCCTTATTGAGTCTAGTTTTATTAGAGAGAAACGGCATAGTCATTGAAGGTCTGTATAGGGAGATATCTGATTCGTAATACACAGAGGTCAGAGTAGTTGAACCCTGAAACAGGGGAGACTTTAACTAATAAACTGTACTAATTTGCCCAACAAAAAATTCTAGAAAAAAATTAGTAGATATATATATGAGTCTAGTTTCAGGAAAAATTTACGGAATTGGATTTCGAGTTTCGTAACTCGAGATATGATTTTTAAAGCGACTGTGATGCAGTTAGCCAGCTTGTCTGGAAATTTTAAAATGAATTGTATGAGCTGTTTAATTAATGAATTTAGTCCGTTAACACCTCGCGTTCGACTCTGAAAATGGTCTCGGGTACGGGGTGTTACATTTAGTGGTATCAGAGCAGGTTTAGTCGGTTCTCGGACTAACCTAGCATGTGTAAAAGTTTAGCTATACATGCCAGCGATGCGTGATAGTGTGATGTCTTCCGACGCGTATAAGTACCGTCTTATTTAGGCAGTGGTATTCTCCAACCGAGCTGCGCCAACCATGTTCAATGTTAAGTAAAGGTATTTGAGTAAAATTATGATTATGACAAGTCTCGGTTCAGAAAAGTATGAATAAAGGTTTATGATACATATGTGATAATATGTGAGATGAAAGTTCATGTTGTGATAAATATTCATATTTGCTTAATGCTCATATGATGTAGTGTATGTGGCTTACTTGATAAGATGAACGGAATAAATGAAAGTAGTAGAGGTATGAATAAAGGTCATAATATTATGATACTGAATGAAAATGTCCTTGTCTTGATTGGATGTCGAATGTTGATGAATGTTAATGGTATATAATTTTTATGAGGTAAAGGATTATAATGAAATGAACTTATCTATGTTAAATTGTTGGATTGAATTATATGATTGTAATGATATGTACATGATGATGCACGAAATGAAAGTTGTGATTGTGATGCAAATATCTATGTTTGTTTGGCCTTATATAATGTCATGAGCATGAATTAATTTAATTAATTGAATGGATAAGTAAAGCTGTCTAGAAAACATAGAATGTATGCATAAGTATATTGTCTAAATGGGACAATAGGAAAATTGGTGTAAGCCAACATGAATGAATGACATGATTATGATGATGTTACTATGATGATGGAAGTTGTGTCATATGTGTATGTATAAGAAAGTCGAGTCAGAGGTCCTACAACCCCTCCCCCTTACCAAAGTGGTACTTATAATGGAATTTCATGAGATTTGTATTGAATAACTTTTCGGTTGAGAACCCAAAGAGTTCAGTGATAGAATAATTATAAGTATGATCCGAGATTGAAAATGAGCTGATAAGTAAAGTCAGAGCCAGAAAGTATCGGATTGACGTAAAATTATTGGAGTTATGCCTTGTCCTAGTTAGAAAAGGAATTCTCCTTGGTAAATCGAATTACTCAAGTGCAAGGTCGAGAAAAGTGTAAATCGAAATTTAGTTAGAATTGGCCTTTTTAGTGAATGGTTTAATATAAAATTTGTGACGGCAGAACTAGTTGGGGAAATGATATTTCAAATGTGAATTATCCGAGTGTGACAGATTATGACCGGACAGATTTAGATCTCTTTTGAGATGTTCTATGTGTTCACCCGTTCTCGAAATATTTCTATGGCTATTGATCTTGAAGAAATTCTTGTTATATGGGAATGTCTTCTAATTCGGTGTTGGATGAAAGCATTGGTAGTCATTGGTTTATAATTTATATTGCTCTATTTTATCGGGTATTCTATTTCATTTAAATTCGATAAGAATTGATGAGAGAATTCATATGATATTATGATTACATTTCTTCTACTTGATGCTTCATCTGATATATATGTATGGGAAGATATATTGATCTTGTTATATTTGATTTCAGTGGGATTAAATGATGTTTTCTTTTGGACTTTCTTTCTTTGAAGAATTATCAGGGTATTCTGTATTTTCTCTATGAATTTGGTTTTCGATTCTCGGCATAGTATCGTATCTTGGGTTTCTTTATCCCGGATCTCTTTATTCGGATTTCTTTATTCCGGTTTCTCTATCTTGGATTTCTTTATTCGGTTTTCTTGTTATCTTTGTTCCATAATTTGTCAATTCGACTCATGTTCAAATCGTTCTTCACTCGTGATAATCATGTCAAATATGACTATACTTCTAATTTGATCTTGGTAATGTGGTGATTTTAGTATTGGGATTTTTTCTAATTTCTATGTAAGGATTTGACATCAGTAAAGGCATAGGTGATAAAAGCGCGAGTTTTAGTCGGTATGGTAAATTATTTATTTGAAAGATTTCATGTGACAATTATGTCGGGATTATTTTCCCAAGTCGATAATAGAATTTCATTTTGTGCGTATAAAAGAGTAAATAGTTTGAACGAGAAGTGTATATTTATTAGAAAGAGTTGAATATTAGTTTAAGTCACTACTGAATGATAAGGTTTCCATCTTGTGAAAGCTAAAAGTTTATTACATGTTGATGAGTTCGGATAGATGAGAATATTGGAAACCGAAGCGTCTGAACTAGGCAAGTCTACATTGAGCAAAGACTTCCTGGCTTTCAGTAATGTATTGTTGTATGAATTGTGATGTGTTTCAAGACAGTGAGGTAATGTGATAGTTTAGAACATCCGATGTTACATAAAATCGGAGTTGTTAAAGGGGTTAAAGCCGAGCATTGGGATCTATCAAAATTATCCTTGTCACTGTTGATATTGGGATGGAAATGAGAAGGATTATTCTTGAGGCCATATCATAATTATTTCTATGGCGGAAAGAGGAAAATGTGATGTATCCTATTGTTAAATGTTTGGCGAGATCTATAAATCACATCATCGTATTGAATGAATTCCTACTCATCGATTCATGGAATTTCGTGTCTCTTTGATTGTTGGATTTCTTGGAATTTCGGTCTCCATTAAATCAAGTTGAGATCCGGGTTTTATGTCATGATATCATGGGAAATTAAGAAGGGTTGAAAATTTAAGAACAGTTGAGAGTTGAGACGTAAGCTTTTAGATCATATGAGAAATTGAAGAGATGTATTGGAGGTGCAGGTCTAAGTGCAAGTTCTTCGCACCAAATATGAGATTAAAAGTGAAGACCACTTTTACGGTAAGATTTTCGGGGACGAAAATCCACGAAGGGGGAGAGTTGTAATATCCGATTTTGGGCCTAGTCGGAATAGTGGTTTCGTGACCACAAAATCCGAGATAGAAATAATTATTTTATGATTATTTTAAGGTCTATGATATGATTGCATGATTGTGTGAAAATTTCGTGAAGAAATTTTATGCATAAAGTGCTTAATTTGAAATTTGGGACTAAATTGAATAAATTGCAAAACTTGTGTTCTAGAAGTATTTTGCATAAAATTGAATTAGATTATTAATTAGAGGTCCTTAAAGAGTAATTTTACCAATTTCTAAGTCTATGGACAAAAATTAGGACATGGAAGGAATTTTGGAAAGTTTAGTAGTAAGGGCATTTTGGTCATTTAGGGGTAAAATGAATTAAAATACAAAATTAAAAGCCAATTTTGCTCATCTTCAACCCCATGGCCGAATATAGCAAGGAGAAACCATGGCTAGGGTTTTCAAGCTTCCAAGCTCGATTGTAAGTCCGTTCTAGCCTCGCTTTTAATGATTTTTACGTTTTGGAGTCCTGTAGCTCGATTTAGCTTATGCTAGCAATAATTTAACCTAGGGTTTATATTTGGAAAAATACCCATAGGTGAAATTTGTGTATTTTGGTGTTTTATGATAAAATGTGAGGTTTTAAATTATGTTAGACAACTTGTGCTACTCGGTTTTAAGTGAAAACGAGCAAAAGGGCTTAATCGGTAAAAATACCTAATAGTCATAAGTACATGTTAGAGTGAGAATTTGATGTTGCCATAGAAGGAAAAATGATCAGCATGTCATAAAACATAAGAAAATAGGCTGAATTTTAATTTACGAGCTTTGGGGCAAAAGTGTAAATATGCAAAAGTTTAGGGGCAAAATTGTAATTTTTCCAAAATATGATTTTGGGTCAATTTGAATAATGTGAGTCCTAATTAGACTATATTTTAAATGATAGAGCAAGGAAAACTGAAATTCGGGCTAAAATGGGGAAAATACCAAGTTGTGGACGAAATGGTAAAATAGCCATTTTCGCATACGAGGTAAGTTCATATGTAAATGTTGGTAACATAGTTATTATTTTAAATGTTTTAATGTTTTTAAATGATATGATAATTATTATGAAATATTATACTTGTAATAATTGTTTGATAATATGTAATTATGTGAATTACTTGATGAGTATGAACTATCACCAAGTATCGATTTCGATATTCCGTGGAAGACGGAAAAGATGTGAGATCGAGGAAAAAGCCCGTTTGAACCTTAGGAATAGATTAGGATACAAGTGACATGTCACTAGGATGGTTGAGCATCCGAACTCGTTGAGTTGAGTCCGAGTTCACTTATGGATGCGAATGTCCGAACTCGTTGAGTTGAGTCCGAGTTCGTGAGATGTAACTAGGCATCCGAACTCGTTGAGTTGAGTCCGAGTTCACTTATGGATGCGAACGCTTGAGCTCGTTGAGTTGAGTCCAAGTTCGCTTATGGGCGGGTTACATGATTGCTTGATTGAATATGTGGCACTTATGTGCAAGTTATCCATGTATCCGAATTATATTCGATGTGTTCAACGGGTAAAGTTCTACTCAAATGGAGGAATACTCAAGATGAAAGGGACGTATTGGTAAGTGTTGTGAAATGGATACTTTGAACAGGTATGTACTTAACCCTCGGGTTGAAAACTCGATATAACAACAATATGGTAAGATGATAAATGAAAAGGTGATATGAATGTCTTGGTGATGATTATGCAAATGATGTTTTATGTTTGCTTATATGGTTATGTTACTTGCTATTTGCATGTGAGCTTACTAAGCATTTATGCTTACTCCTCCTTTTCATTCCTTGTAGTGTTGACAAGCCAGCTCGGAAATCGGAAGCGGTCGGAGGCACGCCACACTATCCGTATACCATCTTGGCATAATGGCTTGTATATTTTGAGTATGGCATGTATAGCATTATAATCATTTTATATGTATGGTCTTATGATATGGTTATTGAGTGGTATGGAAATAGAAATGCTTAGTAACGATTAGCCATTGGAATGGCTAATCATGATCATATTTGGTATTATGTATGTCAAATTGCAAGCTAATCCATGGAAACCATGAAATAGGTAAAATTTACCATAAAATAGATTCAGACAGCAGCAGTGACGTGAGTTTGAAAAATCACTAAAAATAGTAGAAATGGAATTAAATAATGAATAAGTTATTGAATCGAAGCTTAATGAGTCTATTTTCATATGGAATAAGCGAAACAGGTATATGAGCTATATTTTATGAGATGTTTAAATTTTTGTGAAATAGGGCCAGAGCGATTTCTGGATCCCTGTTCTGACTTTGGAAATTCACCATAAATTTTACAAAGATAATTAGAAGTCACGCTTTATATGTACAGATTCCTTATTGAGTCTAGTTTTATTAGAGAGAAACGGCATAGTCATTGAAGGTCTGTATAGGGAGATATCTGATTCGTAATACACAGAGGTCAGAGTAGTTGAACCCTGAAACAGGGAGACTTTAACTAATAAACTGTACTAATTTGCCCAACAAAAATTCTAGAAAAAATTAGTAGATATATATATGAGTCTAGTTTCAGGAAAAATTTACGGAATTGGATTTTGAGTTTCGTAACTCGAGATATGATTTTAAAGCGACTGTGATGCAGTTAGCCAGCTTGTCTGGAAATTTTAAAATGAATTGTATGAGCTGTTTAATTAATGAATTTAGTCCGTTAACACCTCGCGTTCGACTCTGAAAATGGTCTCGGGTACGGGGTGTTACACTGAATTTGTGTTTGTTTATAGCAATGGATCCCGATCCCAACCGAGCAATAGCTGATGATGTGGAGAGTGTGGCGCCTGCTCCCGCGCAAGGGACAACGCCGGCGGACTCTCAACCTATTGCTAGCAATCCGAATGATGAGGCTAGGCAAGCCTTTTATAGCGTGATGAATGATTGGTTTAACCAATACATTCAAACTAACACGGCTGTTCCACAACCTCCATTTCCGACTAATGCAACCCCTTTTGCAATACCTCCGTAGCCGACCAAATAAGGTCAAGTAAGCCCCAATCGTGAATTCAAAAACATGGGGCTCTTGAATTTAAAGCTACGGATAGCGACGATGCCGAGCAAGCTGAATTTTGGTTGGACAACACTATCCGGTGCTCGATGAGCTATCATGTACACCGATGAATGCATAAAGTGTACTATCTCCTTGCTACGCGATTCCGCCTACTATTGGTGGAGTACTCGACTTCACATTGTGCCTAGGGAGCACGTAACTTGGGAGTTCTTTCTAACCGAGTTCGAAAGAAGTATATCGATCGAGATTTATGGATCAAAAGCGGAAGGAATTTCTTGAACTTAAACAAGGTTCCATGTCGGTTCACCGACTACGAACGAAAATTTGTGAGGCTTAGCCAGTGCGCTTGTGAATGCATTTCTTGAAGGCATGATGTGTAAACGCTTGAAGATGGACTGAATGATGATATAAAGTCGTATGTTGGCATTTTGGAAATCCGAGAGTTTGTGGCTCTTGTCGAGCGGCGTGCAAAGCCGAGGAGCTCAAGATGGAGAAAAGAAAAGATGAAGTGGGAGCAAGGGAGTTTCAGAAGAGGTCTTCGGGAAGCCCTTCCCACATCATCAAAGAAATTTAGAGATGGATTAGGCGGTCTAGAGACACTTGGGCTTTTCTAGACAAGACCGCGATCGACCCCTATGGGCACGCGAGTCACTTCAATCGCCGGTGTTGGCAATGATCGTCGAGACGAGCGGAGTGCCAATATTGTGGCAAATGGCATTCGGGAGTTGTAGACTCGTGACCGCTCTGTTACAAGTGCGGATCATCGATCATTTCATTAAGGATTGCTCGAGTTTATCCTGAACAAAACGTAAATCAAAGTGGGAACCGGGTGCTACCACAACTCGAGGTAGGCCACCTAGAAATATGGGCAATGCTAGTGGCGGTCAGAGAGGATCTAGAGATGCTACCATCAGATCCGAGGCTCGTGCTCTTGCTAGGACTTATGCCATACGCGCACGTGAGGATGCTTCCTCGTCAGATGTTATTACCGGTACTTTTACTCTCCTTTACACTAATGTGATTGCTTTGATTGACCCTGGTCCTACTCATTCATATATATGCGAAACCTTAGCATCCAGTAAGACTTTGCCCATTGAGTCTACTGAGTTTGTAATTCAGGTGTCAAACCCCTTGGTTCATTACGTGCTTGTCAACAAAGTGTGTAAGAAAAGTCCCCTAGTATTCCAAGGTTCTTGTTTTCCGGCAGACTTGATGCTTTTGCCGTTCGACAAATTCGACGTTATTCTTGGTTTGGATTGGTTGACCATGCACGATGCGGTTGTAAATTGCAAAAGCAAGACTATTGATCTGAGGTGCGCAAATAACGAGATAATTCGGGATGAGTCTACGGACTTAAAGGGTTGCCAGCTGTAATATCAGCAATGTTGGCCCAGAAATACGTAAGAAAGGGGTGCGAAGCATACCTTGCGTATGTTCTAGATGACAAGGAGTTAGAAAAGAAACCCGAATCTGTGCTAGTGGTTTGTGAATACCCGGATGTTTTCCCTGAAGAATTGCCGGGATTACCACCTGCTCGGAAATAGAGTTTGGCATCGAATTGGTACCGGTACCACCCCAATTTCGATAGCTCCGTATCGTATGGCACCAACGAATTAAAGGAGTTGAAAGCTCAGTTGCAAGAATTGGTGGATAAAGGTTTTGCTCACCTGAATTTTTCACCTTGGGGTGCACCAGTGTTGTTTGTGAAAAAGAAGGATGGAACCATGAGGCTGTGCATCGACTATCGTCAGCTTAATAAAGCGACGATAAAGAACAAATATCCGTTATCACGATCGACGATTTGTTCGATCAACTGAAGGAGCTTCAGTGTTCTCGAAAATAGATTTGAGATCGGGCTATTATCGATTCATGAATTCGAGATTGAGGACGTACCCAAGATTGCCTTGAGCGAGATATGGTCACTACGAGTTCCTAGTGATGTCGTTTGGGCTTACTAATGCCCCTGCGGTATTTATGGATTTAATGAATCGGATCTTCAGACCATATTTGGATCGGTTCGTAGTCGTGTTCATTGATGACATCTTGGTCTATTCAAGAAATGAGACCGAACATGCTGAACACCTGAGGTTAGTGCTGCAAATTTTAAGGAATAAACAATTATATGCTAAGTTCAGCAAGTGTGAGTTCTGGTTAAGAGAGGTTAGCTTCTTGGGGCATGTGATATCTGCATCGGGTATTCGAGTCGACCCGAACAAAATTTCAGCCATACTTAACTAGAAGCCTCCGAGAAATATTACCGAGGTTCGGAGATTTTGGGGGCTTGCCGGTTATTATCGACGATTTGTAAGAGGTTTCTCGATGATAGCCACGCCAATGACGAAGCTACTCCAAAAGGATGTTAAGTTCGAATGGACGGAGAAATGTCAAAAAAAAAAAAGTTTCGATCAACTGAAAACTTATTTGACTGAAGCCCCAATTCTAGTGCAACCCGAATCGGGCAAAGAGTTTGTTATTTATAGTGACGCATCCCTACTCGGGTTAGGTTGCGTATTGATGCAAGAAGGTCGAGTTGTGGCCTATGCGTCGAGGCAATTAAAGCCACACGAGAAAAATTATCCGACCCATGATCTCGAATTGGCTGCCATCGTATTCGCCTTAAAGATATGGCGACATTACTTATTTGGTGAGAAGTGCCATGTGTATTCGGATCACAAAAGTCTCAAATATTTGATGACTCAAAGAGACTTAAATCTGCGACAAAGACGTTGGCTCGAGCTGTTAAAGGATTATGAGTGGTCATTGACTATCACGGGAAAGGCGAATGTGGTTGCGGATGCCTTAAGTCGTAAATCATTATTCGCTTTACGAGTGATGAATGTACACTTGTCTGTTCTTCTACGACAATGTGTTAGTAGCTGAATTGAAAGCCAAACCATTATTGATACGTCAAATTCGTGAAGCTCGAGAAAGTCGACGATGAGTTGGCGCAAAGCGAAATTTGAGTGTGTTCGAACAAGGACTCGAATTTCAAATCGATGATGACGATTGTTTGAGGTTCAAAAGTCGTCATGTGTTCCAAAGAATTGAAACTTATTTCGATAATTCGAACAAAGCCCATTGTAGCCGAATGGCAATCCACCCGGGGAGTACGAAGATGTACAACGATTTGAAACGTCGGTTTTGGTGACATGGTATGAAACGAGACATCTCCGACTTTGTTTTGAGATGTTTAATATGTCAACAAGTGAAAGCGGAACATCAAGTGCCTTCAGATTACTTGGTGATCACGATACCCGAGTGGAAATGGGATCGAGTCACAATAGACTTTGTATCCGGACTGCCATTGTCAGCAAGTAAGAAGGATGCGATTTGGGTCGTGGTAGATAGATTGACTAAGTTGGCTCACTTTATCCCCGTACGTATGGATTTTTCAATGGACAAACTAGCTGAATTGTACGTTTCTCAGATTGTGAGATTACACGGGGTGCCTATTTCCATCGTATCAGATAGAGATCCGACATTTACCTCGCGATTTTGGAAGAAGTTGCAAGAAGCTTTGGGTACCAAGCTACATTTCAGCACCGCCTTTCACCCCCAAACCGATGGTCAATCCGAGCGGATAATTCAGATACTTGAGGATATGTTAAGATGTTGCATCCTCGAGTTCAGTGGTTCATGGGAACGATATTTGCCTTTGATTGAATTCGCTTACAACAATAGTTTTCAATCAAGTATTAAGATGGCACCCTACGAGGCTTTGTACGGTCGTAAATGCCGTACACCATTGTTTTGGACTGAGCTCAGTGAAAGCAAAATTTTCGGGGTGGATTTAATTAGAGATGCTGAACAGAAAGTGAAAGTAATTCGTGAAAGTCGAAGATAGCCTCCGATCGTCGAAGTCGATGCTGGTCTCAAACGAAAAGACATCGAGTATCGTGGGAGATAAAGTATTTCTCAAGGTTTCGCCTTGGAAAAAGATACTCGATTCAATAGTAAGGGCAAGTTGAGCCCGAGGTTCATTGGGCCATATGAGATATCCGAGCGAGTCGGTCCAGTTGCATATCATTTGATTTTGCCCCCTGAACTCGAAAAGATTCACGATGTCTTTCATGTTTCGATGCTTCGACGCTATAGATCTGATCCATCGCACGTGATTAGTCCATCAGAGGTTGAAATTCAAGCCAATATGAGTTATGAGGAAGAACTGATTCGTATCCTATCACGTGAAGTGAAAGAGTTGCGAAACAAGTGGGTGCCGCTAGTGAAAGTGTTATGGCTCAAACACGGGATAGAAGAAGCTACTTGGGAAACCGAGATCTCTATGAAAGAGCGATACCCAACCCTATTTACCGGTAAGATTTTCGGGGACGAAAATTTCTTAAGTGGGGGAGAGTTGTGACAGCCCAAAATTGACCCTAGTCGGGAGGTGGTTTCGGGACCACAAAACCGAGGCATAAAAATAATTTATAATTTATTTTGATGCCTATAATATGTGTTAATTCATGTGTGACATTTTGATGTTTCGATTTAGAGTTATAAATGTGAATTTCATTAGAAAGGACCTAGTAGTAAACTTTGAAAGTATGATGGGGAAAGGTGTGATGACTAGTTGAACATGCATGCAAAAATAAGGGATTTGCATGTCAATTTCCCCCAACATGAAGTGGCCGGCCATGGCAAGAGTGGATGGGCAAAACATGTCATGAAACATGTTTTGTTGGTGCATTAGGGTGAAATAATAAAATAAAGAGCATGGGCAAAGAAAGAAAAAATGGTCTAATCCATGCTTCCCCCTTGGCCGTGAGTTGAGAGAAAGGAAAAGAAAAAAATTTGGTTCATCCATTCTCATTTTCTTTGGGCTGAAAATTCTAAGAAGGAAGGAAATTTTGCTCCATTTTTAGTTTAGAAGAGATCTAGAAGGAGATTTGGCTATACTTGCATCAAGATTAAGGTATGTTGAGGTTGTGTCATGAGATTCATGCTTGTTTTGGTTGCTAACTTGATGTGCATGTTAGCCATGGTTCAAATCCTTGCTATGCCATGAAAAATGGTATTTGGCCAAGGTTGATATTGTGTTAAAGCCATTGCATGCTAAATGTGAAGCTTGTTGATGATGCATGTAATGATGGATTGACTACTCTTGAAATTTCTTTTAGTATTCTTGAGTAGGACATTGAATTCTTTGTTTAACCATGACCGAAGTTGAAAGAGTATGGTTGTGATGTATTCGCCATGGTGCATTCATGAGCATGATTTATGCTTGTTACTTGATTGGTAAAATTTGTGTTTGGATGGGTACGAACCCCTTGAGATTGACCTTGCACCTATATGTGTATACATGTTTGCACATGATGTATTGGCATGACATATATACTATTTCAAGGTATATATTTGCTTGTGATGATCATTCGGTTATGAAGTACATGAGAGATGTGTATTGAGCTACAATATGTAATCGTTAGTTAGTAAAATGCATGCTGTTTTTGTGTGGTATTAAGTGCATAATTGGCCTCAACATGGACATGCATATTCGCCACATGAGGGAAATTGGTGTGCATGCATTCGGTTAGAGGCAAGCATATTGATGCCTATTCTTGGCTTAGAAAATTCGGCTAAGAGGAATATTAACTAATGTGTTGAGTTCGATTCGTGATTTCGTACATATGCGACTTTGATGCCTAATGAGCATAAATATTGGCTAGGTATCTTGAATTCCTCTTCGATGCTCAAATGATAAAACCAATTTATTTGTTAAATTAAGCTCAAGAGCAAAGGGAGCTAAATCGATAAGGGAAGGAAAAAGCCGTCGAATAGCCGTCGAAATCGTTCGACCACGTCCGAGGTAAGTTTCGAGTATCGAAACTTAGATTTTGATTCGATTGAATGAAGTAATAAGCAATCGAAATTGTGCCTTTGTATGTGGCCATTGAGCCGAAATGATATTTTGCTAAGTGAATTGTGCATAAAAGTTGTGTTATGAAATTGAAACAAAGATGTGTATGAATGTTCGAGTGATATCGGGCTAAGCCCAAGGCAATTGTGCGAGTTATGATATCGGGCTAAGCCCAAGGCAATTGGGTGAGTTATGATATCCGGCTAAGCCCAAGGCAATTGTGCAAATTGTGATATCCGGGTTAAGTCCCGAAGGCCTTTGTGCGGGTTACCATAACCGGGCTATGTCCCGAAGGCGTTTGAACAGTAGCTATATCCGGATAAACTCGAAGGTATGTGATTCGAGAACTTTGAACTTGCTGGAAAATTTTCAGTTAATGCACTTGTGAAATTCCCAACAACAAGGTATGTTTTGTGTGCTTCGCACACTATGAGTAAGTGCGTATGAATATTCGCTCTAATGATAAATGAGCTATCGGCATTAACTAGGCCGTTATTTGTGTATGAATATAAGAGTTGGGATTGTGAAGTAAGCATGTCTTTTAGAAATTGTGCATATGAATTATTGTTTAGCTACTTGAATGCTATGCTTTGGTTGTGTGTATATTATGGCTCGAAACTTACTAAGCATAAATTGCTTACTTCGTTTCTTTGTTTCTCTGTTTATAGATTTTGCTCGTTAGCGATCGGATTCGGGATCATAGAAGTTGAAGTCAACCACACTATCAAAGCCCTTTTGGTACTCCTTTAGTTGAGTTTTGGATATGGCATGTATAGGACTACCTCGGTTGTTTTAAGTACTTTGTGATGTATATGTGTGCGGCCATGCGAAAATGGTTCGTAAAAGTGGAGTATGGAATTTGACCATATGTGGTTTGTAGTTATATTTGGTTTCATGATGTGATTATGGTTTGAATGAGAGAGTTGGTCACATGATCAGCCATTGGAATGGCTAAATATGATCATATGTGGACCTAAGTATGACTAGACTATAGTTGGTCCATGGGAACTACAATATAGGTAAAGCCTACCTTAAAACAGATGCTGCCAGCTGCAGTGACGTGGATGTGAAAAATCACAAAATTTGTAGGAATGGTGTTAAATAGTGAATAAATTATGCGATCGAACCTTGACGAGTCTATTTTCATATGAAAGTAACGAAACGATCATATGAACAGTATACCGAGAGATATTAAAGTTCTCGTGAGACAGGACCAGAACGGTTTCTGGGTCCCCTGTTGCGACTTTGAAAATTTACCATAAATTATCCAGAATGAATTAGAAGTAATTCCTTATATGTGCAGATTCCTTTTTGAGTCTAGTTTCATTAGAAACAAACGGCATCAGTATTGAAACCCTGTACAGAGGGATATTCAAGTTGTAACGCGCGAAGATCAGTGTAGTCGACCCCTGTAACATGGGTGACTTTAACTAATAAACTGTACCAATTGGCCCGACCAAAAATTCTAGAAATAAATCCATGGATGGATATATGAGTCAAAATTCAGGGAAAATTTATGGAATCAGTTTCCGAGTTGTGAAACTCGAGATATGCTTTTTAAGACGACAGCGACACAGTTTTCCAGCTTGCCTGGGAATGTCAAATTGGTCGGTGCCATAAGTGGTTTTGGCTTGTTAACCCCTCGTGTCCGACACCGGCAACGGTCTCGGGTTCGGGGTGTTACAACGAGAGAGAATAAGAAAAAGTGAAGAATGTTTTAATTAACCAACTAGTGAGTTGTCCTCGTATTATTTCTTCTTTTTAGGTTTCTAAAGATTCATTTGACAAGCTTCAACTTCATTATCTTCCTGAAGAGAGGCGGTTCAAGTTGTTTAGCAAAGGTAAGATCGTAGATGACCGTAGTCCACTAGCGCTTAAAGGGTTCTAAGTTAATCGAGTCTCGACCATTTCACTTGCATGATAGTGGTGAGTTCGCCGAAGACTTAGTTAATAAAAGAACTCCCCACCTTGATTTGTTTAAGTATCCATTTCTGGTTGATAATGACCTTGTTTGGGACAATGGTTTAAAGAGTTTCTCTATTAAAGAATGTTGCATTGATAAGTTTGTTGATGAAGTAAGATTAAATCAGCATATACAAAAATTGGTCACATGTGACAAAGCATTTTTATGTGAAAATCCCAATTTATCTGATTGTGGTGATTATGTGAATCGTTTACTACCTTGTGCGAAATACTTGAGTTTGTGCAAATCTGATTGGATGAATGTTGAGAGGTTTGATTGTTTGAATCTTTGTATGCATGTTTGATGTAATGGCAAAAATGAAACTCTTGCTGCACTTTAGAACAAGTAGTCAAACTAGTGTGTCCAAACTTGGAGTTTATTCTTTTGAAATGTCATTGAGAGAAAGCAAGCATCCGCAATTTTGTGTGAATAAATACGTGAACCATTTTTGCTTACCTGATGCTTTGACTTTATGTTTGAAAACAATAAATGTGAATCTTGTTGGCTTGCAAAGTCACAATCCACTTTTTGAATCCGGATGTTGTTCTATATTGTGGTATACAAGACTCAAGCATGTGTTGCATAATAACGAATCTAACTTGCCTTATGATCTTTCTATGATGCCAGACAAGAAGTTTTCAAGTCAACTAGCATTGGTAAAAGAAAATATTGTTTTTGATCCCGAAGAACATCATTCTCTATCATTGTTCAAAGGAATTAAGTCATGGACTTTTGTTGTCCAAAAGTATAACTTTCAAATGCTCCATTATTCTGGTTCGCTTCTATCAAGGAATAAGGTAAAATCAACTTCTGTTTTCGATTCTGGCATTGCTTTATGTTCAATTTGTGAATAAGACTTCAGCAAGTTCTATTAAGCCTATATACCATGGTGTCATTAATCCATCTAAATTTCGTGTAGGTGGCACTTTGGAAAGGTCCCCTCCAAAAGAGGGAGGGCATGCAAACAATCTATTTTGTGTTCAAGTTGTGTGTAAATTTCAGGTTATCGGGAGCAACTTTGCCAACTTCATCAACCAAAGGGACTATGACCTTGGAAGATTTTTCATGAGCAAATGGCTCAATTTGAGGACAAATCATCTTTAAGAGGGAGGGAATGATGTGATCCTGGCCGCATCCTGTTGTGACTTAAATCGACGACATCGACAATGGTCTAAACACGAGGGCCCCAAGTGCAAAATGAAACTTAATTTCAGCTTAACGAGCTTAATCTTGGTTTTTACCCAGCTCAATGGAGCTCAATTTGGCTTGATGCTAGCTTATTGAGCTTGATTCTAATTTATTTAATTTCATGCATTTTAAGCTGCTGGAATAAATTTATCTATTTAATTGAGTTAGTTAATTTAGTTAAAGTTCAGCTCAAATAATTAAATTGCGTTTTAATGTGTCAAAATTATGGACATTTTAATTTAGCTTAAATGTTTCTTAGTTAATGCATATTTTTAATGTGTCTAGTTTAGGACAAATTTAATTCTTGTAGCTAATTAATTTGTCCAGCCGAATGTAGCTCATTTAAGTTGCCATAGCTGCTGCCGATTTAATAGGTCTTAAGCTGATTAATTTGTTGAATCTAATGTACAGCTACATGCATGGAATGGCATTACAGTAGCTGACAATTACTCTTTTTCATGTGGCTGTTCATGAAACTCAATTGACCTTGAGCTGAATTAAACTTCCAGCTAATGCTTTTAGTTTCTCTATATGTCTATTCATGAAACACCAAATGCCAAAAGAAGCTGATGCTTTCTTTCCCCCAAGCTGACCGTCCAGCTCTCCAACCAGCTATGAAAGCTTAAACATTTGTTGGAAAATTCCATTCACTCTTGTGCCCATTCGGCTATGTGTTTTCACACACAATGGACTTCTCAAGTTTGGTTTCACACTTCCATGTCCATTGAAGTGATCTAAGCTGCTCATTAAGTTCAATGGCTCTTCAAATAACCAAGGCAGCTCAATTAACATTTATTAAATCACCTAGGCTGAATTTGTCCAGCAAATTCAGCTCATTTCAGCTCTTTATCTAATGACCACAATTTAGCTGATTCAAACCCCCAAGTGGCTGTCCAATGACGTTCCCAAAGGCTGGAGAAGATTCCTAGAAATTTCTTGAATTATTTTGGAATTTTTAGCTCATTAAAAGCTTAAATCAAATTTCCATCTAGCTACTCTTTTGTCCATTCGGCTAGCCTTAGACTTTCATTATAAATATTGTGTTATTTGCTGGTTGTAAAAAGACCTTTTTGCTACTTTTATGAATGTTTATAAAATTTGTGAGTTTTTCAACTCTCTTAATTCATTTTAGACTAAGCTTGACTTATCTAGCTTGCTAGTGGTGTCATTCTGTTTCTTTAGAACTTATCACTCACCATCGAGTGTGGCGTTCACCCTATTGATACTTGTGGTTCCTAACTTCCTAGTTAGTAGGTCAAGGTCCTATCCTTCAACACCCATCCTATTTAAGTATCGTATAAGGTTAGGGTCAATACTCCCTTTAGTATTGGCTCTTCCTCGGTCTTAAGCCCATTCCATCCATTTGAACTTTTCCCATTTCTGAGTTATCTTATTTTCTTTGTTGGCCGAATCCTTAACATCATTCACTTAACCATTTTCCCTCATCATTTTACTTAATTGAACCATCTTTAACACATTCCTAACCTTTGAATCATCTTGTCAACCCTTGTTTTTCCTTCACTTGGCCGAATTACCAACTACTTCACGTAAGAACGATACTCATTAGATTTAACAATCGGGCAACTACATGACTTGAGCATCTCACGAGACCGAGATTGTATCAGATACTCTTGTAATATACATTACATATAAATCAGTAATCTATCAATTCATTATCATTTTTTGCTCTTTCGAGCTATGAACAGGAAGCTCCTCTTGAGTTGATGGACAGTAAGCTTTATTGAGCTGAAACGGTAAGCTCTAACGAGCTGAAAACAGTAAGCTTTTATGAGTTGAAATAGTAAGCTCCAACGAGTTGAAAATAGTAAGCTCTTACGAGTTGATATATCAATAAGCTCATTCGAGCTATGGTGAGTCCGCAACACATACAGGATCTCAACCAAAACAGTAACCCTAGTGACATGTTACTCGTATCCTACGAATTCTTACGGTTCAAATAGGGCTCGGTAACTATCAGTCTATATTAGTAAGGCATTCTTATTCCAAGTATATCAATTAATCAATTTTATACATACATTTCAAATAATTACAAGTATCTAAAAGTTTGATTCTAATTATACGAACTTACCTCATATAGCTCGGATAGCAAATATCGCCTATTCGCCCACTTTTCTTTTTCCCTGATCTAATTTCGATATTGGCTTATCATGATCTATATATTATAAAATTTAGTACATCCAGTATTCAATCTATTCAATTTAGCCCATAATTCATATTTTGCAAAATTTACACATTTTCCCCTAAACTTTTACCATTTTTACAATTTAGTCCTTATCACATAAAATTGAAAATTCATGCAATTTAGTACCAACCCATGCTTAGCCAAATTTACTATATATTATTGGCAGCCCATATTTGTAATTTATTCCTACTTCCACCCATATAATTTTACATTTTCACAATTTAATCCCTTTTTGACATTGTTGTCAAAAATCACTTAACAAAACTTTGTTTAACTAACAACAACTATTCAAAATCCATCATCAACCATTAAATTCCTCAAAAATTCAACAATGAAAACATGTTAAATATTTAATTGTTTCAAAATCTAAGGTACGGGCTAGCTAGAATACGAATAACGGTCTCAAAAACATAAAAATCATTAAAAATCAAGCTCAAATTAACTTACAATTAAGCTCCAAAATGACCGAAAAATCAAAGCCCTAACAATGGCTTTCTTCTTCTCCAATTTCAGTTGAAAGAAAGACAGATGGACACCTTTTATGATTTTGTTTTTATTTATTATAACTTAATTTCATAATTTACTAAATTACCTTTGGTTCAAAACATTAAATTTCACATATTTTATGTCCATAAATGTCCACTCACCAACATAATGGTCTAAATATAACATAAGGACCTTATATTTTAGGTTCTATAGCTATTTAATACCTTTAGCTAATAGAACATGCATTTTACACTTTACGCGATTTAGTCCTTTTTACCGAATTAAGCATTTGAACAATAAAATTTTTTTACGAAACTTTCACACAATAATTTTATCATGCTGTAAACTTTAATAAAATAATAAAATAAATATTTTGACTTTGGATTTGTGGTCCTAAAACCATTGTTCTGATTTGACTCAAAAACGGGCTGTTACAACTCTTCCCCCTTTAGGGATTTTCGTCCCCGAAAATCTTACCATTAAATAGGTTATGGTATTGTTTTCGCATAGCTTCCTCGGGTTCCCACGGAGCTTCCTCAATCCTATGTTTATGCCAAAGAACCTTCATTAGGGCTATGCATTTATTTCTCAATTATTTGATTTCACGAGCTAAAATCCTGATCGGTTCTTCACTATACGTCAAATCAGTCTATGTCTCAACATTTACCAGAGAAATTACATGTGACGAATTGGATCTGTATCGATGTAGCATAGAAATGTTAAAGACATTTTGAATCTTTTCAAGTTCTGATGGTAAAGCTAGTCAATATGCTATAGGCCCTATTCTTTCAATGATCTTATATGGTCCGATAAATCGTGGACTCAGCTTTCTTTTACGGCCAAATCGAAGAACCTTTTTCCATGGTGACACCTTTAAAAACACTCAATCCCCAACTTGAAACTCAATTTCTTTACGTTTCAAATTCGCGTATGATTTCTGTCGATCTGAAGCTACTTTTAAACTATTGTGAATTGTTTCAATTTTTCTTCAGTTTCTCTGATCAGTTCAACCCCGTGAATCTTTCTCTCACTTAGTTCAGTCCAATATAGTAGAGTTCGACATTTGCGACCATATAAAGCTAAATACAGTGCCATCTTTATACTCGTTTGAAAACTGTTATTATACGCGAACTCTATCAACAGTAAGTATTTTTCCCAACTGCCCTCAAAATCTAAAATACAACATCTCAACGTGTCTTCGAGAATTTGAATAACTCTCTTGATTTGACCGTCAGTCTGAGGATGAAAAGTAGTATTGAAATTCAATTTGGTACCTAGAGCTTCTTGCAATTTCTTCTAGAATCACGACATAAATCTCGGATCTCTATCAGAAATAATAGATAGTGGTACTCTGTGCAATCGAACAATCTCAGAAATGTACAATTTAGCTAATCTGTCAAGTGAGTAATCTGTACATACCAGTATGAAATGAGCAGATTTCGTTACTCGATCAACAACAACCCAAATAGCATCTTTCTTTTTCGGAGCTAGGGGTAATCCCGACACAAAATCCATTGTAATTCTATCCATTTCCACTCAGGAATCATCACAAGCTGTAGTAAACCCGATGGTACTTGATGTTCAGCTTTAACTTGCTGAAAAATCAAACATTTAGAAACAAACTCTAATATATCTCTTTCCATGCCTTGCCACTAATAAAACTATTTCAAAGCGTTGTACATTTTGGTACTTCTTGGATGAACAGATAAGCAATTATGGTGTGCTTCGTGCAAAATCTTCTAAATGAGTTTTGAATTTCTCGATATGCGAATTCTATTTTAGAATCTTAAATAATCATCAGTTCCAATCAAAAACTCTGAATCAGGGATATTCTCACATTGAATTTGTTTAACTTGCAATTCGCGGGCATTTTTCTGAGCTTCACAGATTTATTGAAAAAATACTGGTTTAGCTTTTAATTCATCTAAAATAGACCTATCATCACAAATCATCAACTGGGCATTCATTGCTCGTAATGCAAACAAATATTTTTGGCTCAGGGCATCAACAACAACATTAGCTTTTCTCGGGTGATAATCAATCACAAATTCATAATCTTTCAATAACTCAAGCCATATTCGTTGTCGCAAATTCAAATCCTTCTATGACATCAAATATTTTAAGCTTTTTTATCTGTATAAATATGGCATTTCTCATCGTATAAGTAGTGTCTCCAAATTTTCAATGTGAACACAATTGTAGCCAACTCTAAGTCATGTGTCGGATAATTCTTTTCATGCGGTTTCAATTGTCAGGAAGCATAACCTATAACTTTTCCTTCTTGCATCAAAACACATCCCAGACCGTTTAGTGATGCGTCACTATAAATCACAAATTCTTTCCCTGATCCCGGTTGAACCAAAACTGGTGCTTCAGTTAACAGTACTTTCAACTGCTCAAAACTCTGCTGACATTTTTCCGACCATTCAAATTTCACATCTTTTTGAAGCTGTGTGTCATTAGAGTTGCAATCATTGAGAATCCTTTTACAAATCTTCGGTAATAGCCTGCAAACCTAGAAAACTATGGACTTTAGACACAATTCTTAGAGGTTTCCAATCAACAATAGTAGAATCTTACTAGGGTCAACTCTAATACTGTCAGCTAAAACAATATGCCCCAGAAATCCAACCTCACAGAGCCAAAACTCACATTTTCTGAACTTTGAAAATAATTTCTTATCACGTAGAGTTTGTAACACAACTCTCAAGTGCTCGGTATGTTCAGATTCATCTCGCGAATAGATCAGAATGTCGCCAATGAATACAATAAAAAATCTGTCTAAATACGGTCTGAATATCTGATTCATTAAGTCCATAAAAACTTCAGGAGCATTAGTTAATTTGAAAGGCATAACTAGGAATTCATAATGTTCATACCTTGTTCTAAATGCAATTTTTGACAGATCTGACTCTTTAACTCGCAACTAATAATAACCCGATCTCAAATCAATCTTTGAAAATGTTGTAGCCCCTTTCAACTGATCAAATAAATCATCAATCTGCAGTAGAGGGTATTTGTTCTTTATAGTCACTTTATTCTGCTATTTTTAGTCAATACACATTCTCATCATGCCATCTTTCTTTTTCACAAACAATACCGGTGCACCCTAGGGTGAATAACTTGGTAGTGCAAAACCTCTATCTGTCAATTCTTGGAACTGAGCTTTCAGCTCTTTTAATTCTGTACGGAGCTATCGATATCGGTGTTGTTCTCGGCACTAATTCAATATCAAATTCAACCTCTCTAATCAGTGGTAAACCCGATAGTTCTTCTAGAAATACATCCAAAAACTCACAAACAACAGATACAGATTCAATCTTTGATCAAACACCTTTGTATCCAGTACAAATGCAAGATATGCATCATATCCCTTTTTCATATATTTCTGAGCTGACATAGACGATATCACAGTAGGTAATTCACTCGAATCATCAGACTTAAACCGAAGAATTTTACCGTTTTGACATTTCAATTTGATAATATTTTGTCTACGATTCATAATCGCATCATGCATAGTCAGCCAATCCATACCCAGAATCCCATCAAACTCATCGAAAGGTAAAAGCATCGAATCAGCCCGAAAATAGTAACCCCGAGTCATCAAAGCACAATTCTTACAAATTTTATCAACTAAAACAGACTTACCTAAGGGGTTCAATACTTTAATTACAAACTCTGAAGACTCGACATGTAAACTCTTTTTCAATACAAAATTCATATAGATATATGAATGAGTTGATCCAAGATCTATCAACGCAACTATATTAGTATCAAAAAGAGAAAAAGTATCGGTAATAACGTTTGGCGATGATGCCTCCGCCCGTGCACGGATAGCATAAGCTCGTGCAGGTGCTCGTGCCTCAGATCTCACAGTAGAATCTCTCGTAGCACCTCAGTTACCACTTATATTTCCAGTATTTCAGGGTGGTCGCCCTATAGTAGCTGTATTACTTACTTTTGCCGGTTGATCTCTTTCAGCTACAAACTGTTCTAGATAGTCCTAGAGATAATGATCAAGAGATCCACATTTAAAACAACTTCCGCTCACTAATCTACATTCACCATAATGTCGTTCATTCTAGTGCTAACATTCAGGTCCAACATTTCTAACACTACCCACACTAGCAACAGATGTTGTTTGAGGTTTAGAGCTGAAATTTTTCGTATCTCTATCTCTGATCAAAATCCCCATAGAAGCAGTAGAACGAGGATGATATTCTCTAGATTTTTTTAATGCTGACTGATGTGATTTACTCGCAAATCTCTTTCTGAAGTCTCTAGCTTCAGAATAGGCTTTCCTTTTCTCTTTGCAAAGCTCTTCTGCTTTATAAGCTCTGTCAAACAGAACAACAAACTCTTTTAGCTCAAGAATTCAAACTAATAGTCTGATTTCTTTATTCAATCCATCCTTGAATCTTTTACACATTATAGCTTTAGAAGAAAGACATTCACAAGCATATTTTTTGAGTCGTACAAACTCTCTTTCGTACTCTATTATTGACATGCGACCCTACTTCAATTCAAGAAATTCTTTATGTTTCTGATCAATGAACCTTTGGCTGATGTATTTCTTTCTGAATTCAACTTGAAAGAACTCCCAAGTAACTCTTTCTCGCGAAACTACGGATATCAATGTATTCCACCACTAATACGTAATATCTCTCAATAGTGATACAGTATATTTTAAACATTCTTCAGGTGTGCATGACAGTTCATCAAATACCCGAATTATGTTTTCAAGCCAAAACTCTACTATCTCAGGGTCATCTTTAACAATTTGTAACGCCCCAAATTTGGGCCTAGAAGGATTGGGCCTTGAGCGTGGGAACACATAAAATTTCATGTGTGCGAGAAATATCACAATTGCATGTTGCCTTTAGTGGCTAAGTATTTGGGCATATTTGGGAGTGTTGGAGAAGTCTTGGGTTCAAACCTAGGCTTTAGCTAAAATTTTTATTTAAGTGAATAAAACCCTTGGTACTTGGAAGTAAGCCTTTTAAATAATTAAGAATAAAATGTGACACAAGATGAGCTTGTAGTCTAGTGGTTGTGGCGTCATTATGGTGGCAAGGGATCTTGAGTTCGTAACGTATGGAATGCAAAGGGATTTTATTTTATTTCCATATGGTGAGAGAGGTAGAGTTGGATTAAAACTCTCTTAAGGTGGTTTAGTCGACTTCTTCTTCCATTTTTCCTTAGTGGCGAATAATCTTTTGTTTGCCATACAACCCTTAAGGGCCGAACACCTCTTTGGCCGAATACCCTTAGTGCCGCCACTACCCTTTTCACTCAGTCGATTCTAGTGTAAGTGTTTTCTCCCTCAATCAATTTTTGCTAAGTATCAATTACTTTGTTCCTCACTTCTTCCAATTGGTTTTGGTAGGATTAGTATCAAATTCCTGTCCTTTGGATCCCTGCCGATTTACTCCTTAGGTGAGAGACTTTGGTAAGTGTTCTTGATCTTAATTGGCCGAATGGTCATAGCTAAGGGAAGGGGGACTTGTGTTGGATACAAGTCACCTATTATTCTGGTTTTAATAATTAAGATTGGTGTAAATCTAGGATTTGATCGTGGTTAGTGATTAAAGAAGGGACTGTTATAACTGGTCGCGCAATGTAAGGTAAAGGGTGAGGTTTCGGTTTTGGTAAAGATAATTAAGGATGCGATTAATTGAAGGGTGATATCGATTGTAGGTTCGGGGCTAAGGAAATCGCAACACGCTTTATTACTAGGTGTGTACATAAATTGCAGACACAAGTAGATCGGTAAAAGTTGAAATGCCAAAAGTTTGGCTACAGTAGTCTTTCGAGTGCGCGAACACTCGTAAGGGGGAAACCAATAGGTTGCCTGAGGCCCAGGGGCGATTCTATAGACTTGGGCTGTGAATTGGCCAACCGGGCCAAAATGGGCTAAATGGGCCCGATGGGCTGTTGGGCCCATAATAGGAAAAAATTGATGATTAATGCTATGTGATGGAAACTTGTATGTAAGCATGACTATAAATGTGATTTGGGCCTAATAGGCCACGTAAATAAGATTGGGCCTAATGGGCCATATGAAAGAGATTGGGCCTAGTGGGCCATATACATGTATGTGGATTTGTCTGGGCTTGTAAGGGTTTTTGGGACTAGTATATGACAACTGCTTAAACAGACATAAAATTTAGTTAATTAATTAAAGACCGTGGACAAGTCATAGTGTTAAGGTGTGGCAACGGGTATATGCATATCTAGGATTGGATCTAGGGAGAGCTTGGTACTTAAGCGGTCTTAATGCCTCACCTCCTCTTCTCTGGAATCCTACTTGGTGCATAATATTCTTTCACCTTAGCTCATGGGATTTGTTAACGGACCAAGGTAAGTAAAGACCTGTAATAAAAAAATTACCGAAATGCCCCTAAGGGTGAAAATGACCAAAATACCCCTAAGTGTTGAATGTAAGATTTATGGATGTTACATGTATAACTGCTGCATACATACGATATTCTATTTAGGCTGCAAAGGGGTTGGGAATTATGGAACAGAGGAAGTATATGAGGGTCGCATGGTTGCTTGACAACTGTGGATCCATCGACGGCTTTTAAGCACAATATGCGACTGGCAGCTTGCTGCAATGAAGGTTGTTCTGCAACTGGGCTACCATTGATGTGTATCGATTGGGTGGGTCGATATTTATATCCCCACATGATGTGTAACAAGGGACGGACCTAATGTGTGTCGGTTGGATTATTGGGGTGGCTTGCACTGCATTGCATTGCATGTTGTATGGTGATTGATGAGTGCTTATTACTGGTCAAGGGTTGTACACACTGAGTTTTTGAAATCTCACCCCTTCTTTTATTTTTCTCAGGTGATGCTCAGGTGGAGGTTCGATGTCTGGAGGGACTCTGGGTGGCTAGCTAGCAAGACAACTTGGACTTGTTTTAAAAGCATATAGGTTATTGGTTTATTAAGTAATCTTTTATTTAGTCGGGACTATAATAAGGCTTCCCCTTTTGTTATTGTTTGGATTTTTAATTTTGTGTGTTGTAATTATAAAAAGTGGAACATGGATTTTCTAAACCATAGTTTTCTTTTAATACTACGTTTCCGCAACTAAACTTTTAAAGGATAAGTTTTCTTTAATCAAATGTTTTAAATAAAGCTTCGCAACAAAAAAAGAGATTTTACTTAGTAATTGAGATGTAACTTTTTAAGGAAGGGTTTTCAATGAAACAAGGTTTTCGCTAAAACACTTCAATGTGACACGCCAGATTCGGCCATAACGTCCGGGCCATGTTTGGGGTGTTACATTTAGTGGTATCAGAGCCTAGGTTACAAAACTCGGGCTATGAAGTGGGCCTTATTACTTGGTTCTTTTTCTATGTTTTAAAAAAAATTTGATCGAATTACAATGTTTTTGGAAAAGGGGAAGTCTTGTTGAGTGGCACACAGAGTCTCCGACGTTGAACCAAGTAAGTTCTTTTGTTCTTAAGGTTAAGCCTGTTTAAATTGTTATACAGTAGATAGTTAGAGGGCTACTTTAGACGATTATGCTAGAATGGAACTGAAGCCCGTAGGATCGTGAAACTGTAGAGGATTTATGAAAACAACTCTCTTTAAATACTTTCATAAAACATCGGGTTAATTATTGAAACTAACTAAAACTTCATAAAATTTTTAATCCAGAAAATACGTGAATTTACGATAAGTGCTAGAAGAGATGCGAGAGGCCACAGCCGAGGTCGCGAAAGTGTGAGGGCTGAATCGTCCGCATCAGGCCATGTGCCCAATGTTGGAGTAGAAGAGGCTCCAGCCTCACCCGTGGCCAAGAATGGACAGTACGATCGGGCCGTAGGGGATGATGCATTGCCGTAGGCAATGCTAAGGATTTTGGAGAGGGTCGCTGGTCCCAATAATGAAACAGGAAATCGAGGGGCCATTCCGGAGCGACTTCGATCAAATAGGGCTGAGATCTTTAAGGGTGTGGCTGGTGTGGCTCCTAACATGGCTGAATACTGGTTGAGGGCCACTGAAAGGATAATGAAGGACTTGGACTGTTCACCAGAAGAAAAGCTGAAAGGGTAGTGTCACTGCTTAGGGAAAAAGCTTACTAGTGGTGGTTGACAGTGAAAGAGGGCACTCAACCCGAGCAGGTCACTTGGAAGTTCTTCAAAGTTGCGTTCCAAGGAAAGTATGTAGGTACGAGCTATGTGGATGTTAGAAGGAAGGAGTTTCTGAACTTGACTCAGGGAAACAAATTTGTGGTGGAGTATGAGGTGGAATTTCTACGTCTTAGTAGGTATGCAAGAGTTATGGTGGCAACAAACTATGAGCATTGTGCTAGGTTTGAGGATGGACTAAGAGATAGCCTCAGGGTATTGATAGCTCCACAAAGGGAGCGAGTTTTCTCGGAGTTAGTGGGGAAAGCAAAAATAGCAGAGGAGGTGAAGCACACTGAGCGCCTAAATTGAGAAAAGGAAAGGGGTAAGAACAAGAGGGAGGCTGAGACTCCTGGTGTTGGACAGAGGCCTAGGGCTAGGGCCAGAGTTAATGGGCCAGTTACGGTAGGGTCTCCTTGTGCTTAGCATTTTTTGTGCTTAGAATTTTTGGTTAAGTGTTAATTATGTGATGATAGGTCTCGGTCAAGGTTTGAATTCGAACCTAGGGGTAAAAGAAATTATAGTTTAATTATTAAAAGAACCCTGATGGCAAGTAGGTGGGCTTTTGAATTAATGAAGGGGAAATTGGACAGAAAAGAGCCTGCCGGCCCAGGGGATAAGTGGCGTGTTGCTAGTGCCAAAAGTCTAGGGTACGAATCCCACTTTGCTCAAAAGAGGGATTTATTTTTGCTAAAAGATGGATAGAGGTGGCATTGGATTTGAACTCTGTAGGGAGTGATAAGAGGAGAAATTTGAGGAGAGGATCAAGGGGTTATCAGGGAGAAAAACGAGGAGATGAGGAGTGAGGAAGAGGTGGAGTCAAATTGGGAATTTGGGCTTGGAAAATTCAGCTGTAAAGGCTATATATAGGTACCGAATAGGAGGTTGCCAGGCTAATGCTGAATTCTCCCTCACCTTGTTGCCAGAAACCCTTTTTCCTAAAAGCCAAAAACCTTTGTTTTTCTTTCTTTTCCTTGTGCCAATTTCCCATCCTTCCTCTACTCAATTTTCTTTGATTCACTTTTGGTTTAGCAGACTTCTTCTTCCATTTTTCCTTGGTGGCGAATAATCTTTTGTTTGCCATACAACCCTCAAGGGCCGAACACCTCTTTGGCCTAATACCCTTAGTGCTCCACTACCCTTTTCACTCAGTCGATTCTAGTGTAAGTGTTTGCTCCCCCAATCAATTTTTTCTAGGTATCGATTTCTTTGCTCCTCACTTCTTCCAATCAGTTTTGGTAGGATTAGTATCAAATTCCTATCCTTTGGATCCTTGCCGATTTACTCCTCAGGTGAGAGACTTTGGTAAGTGTTCTTGATCTTAGTTGGCCGAATGGTCATAGCTAAGGGAAGGGGGACTTGTGTTGGATACAAGTCACCTATTATTCTGGTTTTAATAATTAAGATTGGTGCAGATCTAGGATTTGATCGTGGTTAGTGATTAAAGAAGTGACTGTTATAACTGGTCGAGCAAGGTAAGGTAAAGGGTGAGGTTTCGGTTTTGGTAAAGATAATTAAGGATGCGATTAATTGAAGGGTGATATCGATTGTAGGTTCGGGGCTAAGAAAATTGCAGCACGCTTTCTTACCAGGTGTGTACATAAACTGCACACACAAGTTGATCGGCAAAAGCTGAAATGCCGAAAGTTTGGCTACAGTAGTCTTACGAGTGCGCGAACACTCGTAAGAGGGAAACCGATAGGTTGCCTGAGGTCCAGCGGCAATTCCATGGACTTGGGTTGTAAATTGGCCAACTGGGCCAGAATGGGCTAAATGGGCCCGATAGGCTGTTGGGCCCATAATAGGCCAGAATGGGCTAAAAGGAAAGGGGTATATGCATGTCTAGGATTGGATCTAAGGAGAGCTTGGTATTTAAGCGGTCTTAATGACTCACCACCTCTTCTCTGGAATCCTACCTGGTACATAGTATTTGTTCATCTTAGCTCACGGGATTTGTTAACGGGCCAAGGTAAGTAAAAGCCCGTAATAAAGGAAAATTATCAAAATGCCCCTAAGGGCGAAAATGACCAAAATACCCCTAAGTATTGAATGTAAGATTTATGAATGTTACATGTATAACTGTTGCATACATACGATATGCTTTTTAGGTTGCATAGGGGTTGGGATTATGGAACGGAGGAAGTATAAGAGGGTCGCATGGTTGCTTGACAACTGTGGATCCACCGACGGCTTTTAAACCCAATATGTGACTGGCAGCTTGCTGCAATGAAGGTAGTTCCGCAATCGGGCTACCATTGATGTGTATCGATTGGGTGGGTCGATATTTATATCCCCACATGATGTGTAACGGGGGATGGAGCTGATGTGTATTAGTTGGATTATTGGGGTGGGTTGCACTGCATTGCATTGCATGTTGTATGGTGATTGATGAATGCTTGTTACTCTTCGAGGGTTGTACACACTGAGTTTTCAAAAACTCACCCCCTCTTTTATTTTTCTCAAGCGATGCTCAGTAGGAGGTTCAATGTCTGAAGAGACTTTGGGTGGCCAGCTAGCAAGACAACTTGGACTTGTTTTAAAAGCATATAGGTTATTGGTTTATTAAGTAAATCTTTTATTTAGTCGGGATTGTAATAAGGCCTCCCCTTTTGTTATTGTTTGGATTTTTAATTTCGTACATTGTAATTATAAGAAGTGGAACATGGATTTTCTAAACCATAGTTTCTTTTAATACTACGTTTCTGCAACTAAATTTTTAAAGGATAAGTTTTCTTTAATCAAATGTTTTAAACAAAGCTTCGTAACAGAAAAGAGATTTTACTAAGTTGTTGTGATGTAACTTTTTAAGGAAGGGTTTTCAATGAAACAAGGTTTTCGCTAAAACACTTTAATAAGACACGCCAAATTTGGCCATAACGTCCGAGTCGGGTTTGGGGTGTTACAAATATTGTGATTTCTTAAATATTAGACTGCATTGTTACACTTAAAGTTAGAGTTTGTATTTATTCTGTGTGTGTTCTGGAAATGGTATACATGTGATATCTATATGCTCCGATGGATAGATGGTTTGGTGCGTGCTTGTGTGTTTAGGATTAGAATGCATAGCGAGAGTGTAGTGTTGTAGGCCAGGATGTGCGACTGTTCTGATGGTTGGAAATTTTGAGGACAAAATTTCTTTATGGGGGAAGAGTTGTAACGCCCTGAATTTGGGCCTAGAAGGATTGGGCCATGAGCGTGGGAACACATAAAAGTTTAAGTGTGTGAGAAATATCACAATTGCATGTTGTCTTTAGTGGCTAAGTATTTAGGCAGATTTGGGAGTGTTGGAGAAGTCCTGGGTTCAAACCTGGGCTTTAGCTAGATTTTTTATTTAAGTGAATAAAACTGTTGGTACTTGGCAGTGAGCTTTTTAAATAATTAAGAATAAAATGTGACACAAGATGAGCTTGTAGTCTAGTGGTTGTGGCGTCATTATGGTGGCAAGGGATCTTGAGTTCGAAACGCATGGAATGCAAAGGGATTTTATTTTATTTCCACGTGGTGAGAGAGGTAGAGTTGGATTAAAACTCTCTTGAGGTGGTTGTTGACTTGGTCTTGGATGAGGTTGTTCAGAGTAAATCAAGGAGGTTTCTAGAAGAGTTTGAAAGGAGTTTGAATAAGGTTTGAATAAGTTGTTGCTAGCAAAATGGGTAGAGGAGGTTGAAGTAATCAAATCCGCAGGTAGAGTGTTTGTAGGAGAAAATTTTGGAAGGTTGAGGGGAGTGTTTGAGTTGGCCGAATGTGGGACTCCCCATCTTGGCAAATTAGGTCATAGGACCTTTTGTTTCATAGGAGCCAAATTCTTTTGTGCCATTTCTCGGGTTCTCCTCATTTTTATTTTTCTGGTTTCTCAATTTTTTGTATTGCCGAGCGTATACTAAAAAGTGACCTCTCATGCTTTCTTTTTGTTTTTCTCTTTCTAACTGAATTGGTGGGTTCCACTCAAGTATTCTATTTTTCTTTTTCTTTTTCTAGTGACCGATTCTTTCCCTTCACAGCCTGCCGAATCTGTTCATCTTCCCCTTCTTCGACATCTCTTTCTTTTCTTCTCCTTGGTGGCCGAATACTCTTAAGTCTCTCAAAACATTGACGGAACTAATTGATGTTTTCTTCCTCTCCATTTACTTCCCTTTCTCCTCTTTCTATCTTAAGCCGAATATCTTATTCCTTTTCTCCTAAACACCTCTGGTTAAATATAGTTTTTTTCTCAAATTCTTTTCCCTCTCAAACCCTTTTTCTCTCTCTTTCCATTTCTGTTTTCGGTTTGGTAAGCAGCCTCTGCTGATCGAACTTTACATGGGAAAAAGGGGGTGCTAGTGATAAAGTGATGGTAAGGGTGCCGACTGAGATTGAGCGCGTAGACTCTAGCCCCAAGTTTAAGCAACGTAGGGTGTTGGCAGTTTGGGACTTTTCGCCAGGTTTCGGAAGGGTGACTTCACCAAACTTTGGATTAAGTTGGCAAATCACAGTCGACCGATCTACTTAAGGCAAGTGGTAGTCTATCTTTCGTTTAGGTGGTTGTTAAGGGTTTTTCTAACACTATTTGATCAGTGATTAACTGAATGTTATGTTTGAAAATAGGTTCTGCAGATCGTGAATTCTTAGTACTCAATGTGATCAGGTGTGTAACCATATGCCTTGTTTTGATAATCGGCTGAAAAGCCGAAAATGTGTGTGTTGTTTACTTTGCTATGACTATAGATCGACAAAATACCGAAAAGCCAAAAATATGGCGTATGATGCCACACGAGTGTTCGATCTCGCGTGTGGTGAACCGAGCTCACGGAACATGGGCGTACAATGAGAAAGGCCACCATGATCAAATTTGTGGGCATAGGCCGTAGTGGGCTATTTGGGCCACAAAATGGGCCGAATAGGCCCAATGAGCCTATGGGCCTGCTTTTGTCAAATCAGCTACTAGGTGGAATATGGTTGGGCTTGTCATGTTGCGTACATGGCATAGGTCGTTCTGGGCCACGTTGGGCTGGACTGGGCTGTGTGGGCCCAATGGGCTTGTGGACCACACGGATAAAACGTATGTTATGTGGTAAGTTTTAGGCTAGTCTACATCGTTTGTACAGCCATGAATAGTTTTAGGTTGAATGGGCCATATGGGCCCAATGGGCCCGTGGGCCCACGTGGGTAAATTTCGCTGATAAGTAGGAAGTAGTTAGACTTGTCATGTCGCACACATGACCTAGGTTTTTTTGGGCCTCGATGGGCCAAAATTGGTCGTGTGGGCCCAATGGGCTCATGGGCCCACACGGATAAAATTTGTGGTAAGTGACTATTAATGAATCGGGCTATGGTGTACACATAGCTGTATCTAAATTTGGGCTAAATGGGCCACACGAATGTGTGGGCCCACTTGGGCCGAGAATGGGCCTTAGGCCCATTTACGCTGTTAGGTTTGCTTAGGTTACTTAAGTCGCTCGAGGCGACGGTGGACCCTCAGTTGGGTCATTTAGACCCCTGGTTTGTAAAAGTACTGAAATACCTTCAATCTGTAAAATTATCGAAATACCCTTCGATTGTAAAATTACCGAAATACCTTTGTAGTGTAAAATTACCGAAATACCCCTGTTGGGCAAAATGACTATTTTTGTAACACTCCTAACCCGTAACTGACATCGGATTAGGGTTATGAGGCATTATCAGACAGACAGAACATTTCAGACCAATTCAGAATCACAGATATTATTTGACATCATTTCATAAGCAATCATATCTTAAGATAATCTACGAGACCTAAAACATACGTTTAAGAACGGTTAGAGCTAAACCGAATACATTCATAAAGTTCAGAACATGGAAAATTTTATAATTCTATTGAGGTCACACGCCCGTGCGTTCAAGCCGTGTGCCTCACACGGGCCTCAGACACACCCATATGAACCAGTTGTGCCAAACCAGGGTAACCATACTGACTTTCACCCACGGCCAATAGGCATGCCCGTGTGCTATGGCTGTGTGATACTTAGCTAGCTACTGACTTTAGCCCACGGCCACATGACACGCCCGTGTCCCCTGACCATGTGGCACCATGCAGGCTTAAATTAAGCCAAATTGTCACTCCTTTTTAAAGGTCATCGCTACAAGCCATAATAAACAACATTTGTACCTAAAATTTTCAACCAATTCCATACTCATAACATACTTCATTATAACAAAAACATATTAGCTCATAAACACTACAACCATACATCATTTGGCACCATCAACCAAATACTAAAACTATATACAACATTTCATTTGCTAGCCAACTCTCATGCCATAATATATACACATCAAAACTTATATACATAGACCTTCTAGCCTATACATGCCATACTTCAAAATATTTACACTTTCAAAAGTATCAAAATGAGATCGATAGTGTGGAGAAAATCCTCGACTATCCCCGAGTCTTCAGTAGCTACGATAACTGTAAAACAGACAGTAAACACACAGAGTAAGCTACAAAGAGCTTAGTAAGCCAAATACAATTGGTCTAACTACTAAAGCATATAAATACAATTCAACCATATAGATTCATAACCATTTCATAGAATAATTCATAAACTTAACCATGCTTCTTTGTTTACATATATATCATGCTTCATTTTCATACATATTTCACAGAGACAGAGTTTTTCATATTCAGAAATTTTAGTACAATACAAATGTACATGCATAGGTTATACATTTCATATATTCAATCTCAGATTTCATACGCTATCATCAGACGGGTCAGAAACGGTATAGATGCTTATAAACAAGTACAATGTCGACGTCCCGGACGTGGTCTTACAGTAATTCAATATCGATGCCTCGTCCCCATATGTGGTCTTACGAAATCGACATCGATGCCGATGTCCCAGACATGGTCTTATACGTAACTCTCAATCGAGGCCTGTGTCCCAGACAAGGTCTTGCACGAATCAGATACGATGCTGATGTCCCAGACATGGTTTTATACGTAAATCTCAATCGAGGCCTGTGTCCCTGACACGATCTTACGCGATATCTCAGACAGATGTCAACTTTTCTTAGAAACATACAGAGCTTTTCAGATATTAACATATTATCATACTTTACTCCAAATATATTCATCAGGCACTCAAGGCCATCCAATACAGTGTAACATCCCGAACCCGAGACCATCGCCGGTGTCGGACACGAGGGGTTAGCAAGCCAAGTTCACTTGTTTTGCCCATCCATTTGACATTTCCAGTCAGGCGGGAAAAACTGCGTCACTGTCGCCTTAAAAATCATATCTCGAGTTTTAAAACTCAGAAACTGGTTTCATAAATTTTCCCTGAATTTAGACTCATATATCCATCCATGGATTTATTTCTAGAATTTTTGATCAGGCCAATTGGTACAGTTTATTAGTTAAAGTCACCCATGTTACAGGGATCGACTGCTCTGACCTTCGCGCGGTATAACTTGAATATCTCTCTGTACAAGGCTTTAATGCTGGTGCCGTTTGTTTCTAATGAAACTAGACTCATAATGGAATCTGTACATATAAGGTATGTCTCCTAATTCTTTCTGGATAAGTTATAGTAAATTTTTAAAGTTGCGACAGGGAACCCAGAAACCGTTCTCGCCCTTTCTCACAATAGCTTTAATATCTCTTAACATGTAACTCCTATGACCATTTCGTTTCTTCCATATGAAAATAGACTCATCAAGGTTTATTTACATAGCTTATTCACTATTTAATTCCAATCCTACGAATTTTGGTGATTTTTCACATTCACGTCACTGCAGCTGGCAGCATCTGTTTTCTAAGATAGGTCTTACCTATTTGGTAGTCTCCATGAACCAACTAGTCTTGCCATACATAGGTTCATATATGATCATTTTAACCATGCCAATGGCTGATCATGTGACCAACATTCCCATTTCCAAGCCATAGCCACATCATGACACCAAATATATATACATACAAACCACAATTAGTCTAAGTCGATACTTCACTTTTACGAGCCATTTTCGCATGGCCGTACATATATACATCACAACATATTTAACCAACAAGGGGTAGTCCTATACATGCCATTTCAAGTTCAACCGAGAATTTATACCAAAATGGGGGCTTGATAGTGTGGATGACTTCGACTTCAACGATCCCGAATCCGATTGCTATCGAGCGAAATCTAGAAAACTGAGAGCCAAAGCAACGGAGTAAGCATTTTTATGCTTAGTAAGTCTCAAGGAATATAATCAACTCTAATTACAGCAATACATTCACATAGTCAAATGCATCATTTCATTAATACACATTCTTACTTCACACTTCATCATTATATACTTTCACAAAGTATCAATCAATTCAATAACTGAAATTCATTAGTCGATTGAGCGAATGTTGCTCAAACATGTCGACTTTCCAATGCACATATAACGTACCTTATCCTTTGGGCCTTTCGAGTGTACTAATTGAATTCATTACAGCAACCAACACTCACCTCCAGCCCAAGATTCTTCGGAATATAACCGGATATAATCACGTGCACAAATGCCTTGGTCTTAGCCGGATAGAATAACTTCATACGAATGCCTTGGTCTTAGCCGGATATAGCCACTAGCACAATTGCCTTGGTCTTAACCGGATATAATTTCCAGCATAATTGTCTTTGGGGCTTAGCCGGATATCATTCAATTTCTCATGTACACATACATCAATAATCATTGGACATACATATTTCATTTTCGTTACTAAGGCTCAAACGCACATATATTCACAAGCATATTCGCCTTGGGACTTAGCCGGGTATCATTCAATTTCTCATACACACATAAATCAATAATCATACACATCCATACTTCATCTCACATAATTCAAGTAAGGTCACTTCTTGAGGACTTACCTCGGATGTTGTCGAACGGCTTTTTCGGCTATTCGATCACTTTTTCCTTCCCCTTGTCCAATTGTGGCCCTCTTAGCTCTTGAGCTAATTCAAACAAATTCAATTTATTAAAACCTCATTGTGCTTGCTTATGGCCGAATATGACAAGGAGTTTAAATGGTCATATGGCCACTCTTTAGCTTGAATACACAATGGTCATGCACATTTTATACTACATCAAGCAATTCAATACAATTTATTTGAGCATCAAGGAAAAGCTAAGGCCTTCAATAGGCTACCCAAGGCCGAATATTCATGTACATGTTGAGGCCAATTATGCACTTAATACCTCACAAAAACAGCATGCATTTTACTAGTTAATGCTTTGCACATTGTGGCCCAAAACTTATAATATAGCATCAAGCACTTATATGTGTGCTAGGCCGAATTGTGCTTGCAATTTCACAAGCATTCTTCAACATCTTCTTCTTTAAACCAATATATTCATCACTTACTTCATAGCCAAAACATCATGTGCAAACATATATATACAATATGAGCATGGCCGAATTTCAAGGTGTCCATAGCCATCCAAAAATACAAATTTTAACTAACATGCAAGAAGTATGAACCATGCTCATGAATGCATCATGGCCGAATATGACAATCATGCTCCTTTCAACTTCAATCATGGTTAAACACAAAAAGAAAACTCAAAATCTTACTCAAGAGTAGACAATCCATCATTGCATGCATCATAATCAAGCTTCACACTTAGCATGCAATGGCTTTATCACCATAACAACTTTGGCCAAATACCATTTCCATGGCATAACAAGGATTTGAGCCATGGCTAACATGCACATCAAGTTAGCAACCAAACCATGCATGAAACTCCCAACACAACCTCATACATACCTTAATCTTGATGCAAACTTAGCCAAATCTCCTTCTAGATCTCTTCCAACCCAAGCATGAAGCAAAAATCCTCCCTCTTTTCCCTTAGTATTTTCGGCCAAGAAGATGAGAAAGGATGAACAAATTTTTCTTTTCTTTCTTTAGGACATTCGGCCAAGCCTATGGAGAAGGATGAACACTTTTTTTTTTGTTTCTCATCCTACTAACACTAATTTTTTTTTTCCATACTCTTATTTTATCATTTCTAACATCATCCATTAGTAAAACATGTTGGGAACATGTTTCCCTGCCCATAATTTGTCATGGTAGGCCATCCACCTTAGGGAATGGGATAATTGACATGCAACTCCATTTATTTCACTTCATGCATTATTAGGCCACTTAAAAAATACACCTATCACATTTTCAAGTCCTAGCACATGGGTCCTTTCTTATAAATTTGCATCTAATTAATAAAAATCGAGACACGAAATATTTACGCATACCAATTCCACATACAATAAGCACGGAATATAACACTTAATTATTCTTGTGACTCGGTTTCGTGGTCCCGAAACCACTCTCCGACTAGGGTCACATTAGGGGTGTCACATACAGATTACAGTTTATATGTGAAGAATTTATTTCAATTAACACGCAATTGTAATTTGACTTAGCTCGGATGGATTTCGGATAAAACGAGTCGTTTATTCAACTATTTTGGACTTCTCCCGATCTAAGTCTGATTTTCTTTGTTCTTGATCTAATACAATACAAATTCAACCATTCAATCATTCATTTCATTCAATTTAATCCATATACACATATTTAGGGCACTTTACATTTTAGCCCTTACATTTTCACATTTTGACAATTTAGTCTATTTTTCATAAAATCACAAATATGCAAAATTTCTTTGCAACAAGGGCTAGCTGAATTTTCATGGCTTCTATATAAGCCCAAACAACATGTTTAATTCACAATTTAGTCTTTCAAAACCTCATTTTCAAAATTTAACCCAAATAGCTCAATTTCATCAAAAACTCAAAGACAAAACTTATGAACCATCTACCAAGCCTTCATAATTCATTCAAAAACATCACAAAACTCATGATATCAACAATGGCATTTCATGAAATCTTCAACAGAAATAGAAATTCAGACATGGGTTTTGAAGAACATGAAGCAACGATCACAAAAACGTAGAAATTATAAAAAACTGAACAAATTTCATACCTCAATTTAGCTACCAAAGTGCTGAATGTACAAAAGCTTCAAAAGCTTCTTTCTTTGGCTGATTTTCAGATAATATGCATGATAATAAGCCACCTTTTTGTTTTCATTTTATTATAATAAGCATTATAATCACGTTTTACCATTTTGCCCTTAATGATATAACATTAAATTCACCAACTACATGACCATTTTTGTCCACCATTAAAACAAATGGTAAATTTGACATGCAAGGACTTTTATTTTAAAAGCCAAGCCAAATAGGTGCTTTAACATCTAGCACTCAACTTTTACACTTTACACGATTTAATCCTTTTTTTATAATTAAGCACAGAAAGAGACAAATTAAGTCATAGAAATTTTCACAGATGTAAATTCACATATCATAGACACAGAAAATAATATTAAAATATTTTTCAGACTCGAATTTGTGGTCCCAAAACCACTATTCTGACTAGGGTTAAAATCGGACAGTTACTATTTTGCCCTTGTGGGTAAATGACCGACTTAGACTCTGAATTTGACTGATTTGACTGTGATTGTATTATCGTGTTTTAACTGAGTTGACTGTGGTTGTAAAACTAATATGCTTTTAATATATGTTTAAATGACTGTTACTGAGCATGGTCATTCTACATACATGTTTGATGATTGAGCATGACATACATGAAATATTGCATAGGGTTGGGACATTGATATGGAGGAAGTCTTGCTCGATAGGGTCGCACGCATTTGAGATGATCAGAGATCGATGCATCGACTTAATGCCGCTTAATCTAATTATGGCTCGTGCCAACCTAAATATGGCTTTGTGCCATCTTGTTTATGGCTTTGTGCTAATCGTATTTACCTGTGGCTATGTGCCTATCATATTTATTGATGACACTTTGTCGACCATATTTACCCATGGCTGTGTGCGGATCATATTACAGCTACTAATGGCTTTGTGCCAATCAAATTACCGCTACTGATGGCTGTAAGCCGTGTATATATCTGGTAGCTTTGCTGCGTTATCATTTCTGGTAGCTATGCTGCTATATTGGTGTGCTGGTTGGGTCGGTCGATTTTATCCCCATATGGTGTGAGGGATGGATTGGGATGGATTGCATTATTGCACTGTTGCATTTATGTTACTGATACTGTCACTGTATTGGGCTTAGGCCTACATGTATTTTGTAACACCCTAAATTTGGGCCTAGAAGTTTTGGGCCTTGAGCATGGGAGAGGTTGAAGGCAGCTTATAATATTCTGTTGTGCATGCAAATTTCGTTAATGAAGGCTTGTTTTAGTGGTTAAGTGTGTTGAGAAGTGTTGGAGAAGTCCTGGGTTTAAACCTAGACTCTAACAAAAAATTTGGTTTAAGGTGAATCAAACCCTGGGTGTAGTAGGTAGGCCTTAAGAATATTGTTGGAGAAATTATGACACAAAAAGCCTTGTGGCTTAGTGGCAAGAAGCATGTGGAGCATCTGAGGGGAGGCATGGGTTCGAATCCCATAGCAAGCAAAGAGCATTTATTTTGCTAACAGGGGGCGGCAAGAGTTGGTGTTGAATTTAAACTCTGATGTTGGAGGGATCCCACATCGGGAAGCTAACATAAGAGTGGATGGGAAGCTGGCTTTAAATAGAGAGAACCATGAGGAGAGTAAAGGTACCTTTCTTGGCTGATCCCTTTCGCTTTATGGCGTGCTCGTTTGGGTTGGGCGTCGGCTAAGAGTGCTCGGAGCGTGGATTAACTCCAGTCTCCAATCAGGTGTGTATTTATCACTACTCTTGTTGTTGGATGGCTACTTCGGGCCGCGATGGGCCGAAAGGGGCCATGTGGGCCCAATGGGCCTACGGGCCCAATTGGATAAGTTGTTTGATTGTGTAGTAAATATTGGACTAGGCTAGGTGAATCGAATATCTGTGGCTAGGTTTGGGCTAAAAGGGCCACACGAGCGTGTGGGTCCATTTGGGCCGAGAATAGGCTTTAGGCCCATTCGTATTATTATCCTGTTTAGAATACTTTAGTTTACCAAATTACTAAAATGTCCTCAATTTGTAAAATTACCAAAGTACCCTCGATTCTGAATTACTGTTTCACCTCGATTTACAAAATTACCATTTTACCTCGATTTATAGAATTACCATTTTACCTCGATTCTAATTCTTGTTTTACCTCGATTTACAAAATTACCATTTTACCTCGGTTTACAAAATTACCATTTTACCTCGATTATGAAATTACTAAAATACCTCCAGGTTGTAAAATTACCAAAGTACCGGTTTATAAAATTACCCAAATATCCTCGATTTGTAAAATTACCAAATACCCTCGGTTTGCAAAATTCTTGAAATACCCTCGATCAATAAAATTACCAAAATACCCTGCGCAGGTAGAATTACCGAAATACCCTTGTAGGGTAGAATTACCGAAATACCCCTGTAGGGTAGAATTATCGCAATACCCTTGTAGGGTAGAATTACCGAAATACCCCTATAGGGTAGAAATACAGAAATACAGAAATACCCCTGTAGGGTAGAATTATCGCAATACCCCTGTAGGGTAGAATTACCGAAATACCCCTGTAGGGTAGAATTACTAAAATACCCCTATAAGGTAGAATTACTAAAATACCCCTGTAGGGTGGAATTACCAAGATACCTTGTGGGGTAAAATTACCATTTTGCCCTTAAGGTGTTAAATGACTGTTTTGCCCTTGTGGCCAAGTGATTAACTTGGACTGTGTGGTTGACGAATTTGATTGTGAATATATGTTGGTATATGAATGACTTGACTGTGATTGTTTGATTCAAATATGAGCATGACATTCTGCATACATGACATGTTGCATGGGTTGGGATTTTGTACGGAGGAAGATCTAATCTGTTAGGATCGCATGGTTGCTTGACGACTATGGATCCACCGAAGGCTTAAGAGCCGTATATTCGATCGATTTGATAAGGTCGCACGGGTCGCCCAAGACGACTGTGGACCGATCAATGGCTGGTGCCGATCATATTTACCCGAGGCTGGGTGCCGACTATATTACCGTCGCTGATGGCTATGTGCTTAACATGATACAGCTACCGATGGCTTAAAGCCTTCTGATTATGGCTTTGTGTCAACCTACATATGGCTCTGTGCCAACCTGATTATGGCTGTGTGCCAAAAGTATTTGCCTAAGGCTATGTGCCAATATATGGTTATTGACGACTCTGTGTCGATCACATTTACCTAGGGCTGTGTGCCGTTATGTTGCTCTAGTTGATGGCTATGTGCCTAACATAATGCAGTTATCGATGGCTTTGTGCCACGTATTCTGTTAAGTGGCTTTGCCACATTATATGTTCTCGTGGCTATGCCACAAATATTCTGATTCGGTGGCTCGCCACAATATTCAGATCCGTGACTCTGTCACAATATCTAATAACCGAGCGCAAGAATGTCAGAATCGTGGAGTGTAGGGCTAGGTGGGTTGAGCTATTCCCACATGGAGTGTAGGGTTGGTACGGTGGAGTGTAGCGGTTGGTTATAGGTCGGGTTGGGATTGCATTCACATTCGGTTACGATTACATCACGTAATTCGATTCGATTCGATTACATTAATATCGATTCGATTCGATTACATCGATTCGATTCGATTCACATCGATTCGATTCGATTACGTCACCTAATTCGATTCGATTCGATTCATTACTAATATTGATTCCGATTCGATTACATCGATTCGATTCGATTCTCATTTTGGTTCCAATTCGATAATGTTTCTTATTCAGAATGGGCTAAGGTCCATCTGCATGTCTGTTGTAATGGGCTAAGACCCGATTGGTACTGAAATTGTAAGTAAGGTCACGACTTTTAATTCTTTTAGATGATTGATTGTGCCTTTTATAGTAGGGATTTCACATCGAGTTTTCGTAAACTCACCCCGCTTATTAACCTTTCGTAATTTCCACCTTAGATGGATCGGGGTTGCTAGGGGCTCGGAGGAAGCCACACACACTTTGGTTATGTTACGCTTTGATTATTACCTTTAAATTATTTTATGTGGGTTGTAGTAAAGCCGTTGTAATTTTTGGATTTCAAATTTGGAATTTTATTTATTGTTCTTATAATTGCTAGTATTAGAACACGATTTTCCAAAGCAACTACTATTATTCAAAACATCACATAATCGCAATTGTTTTTAAAGTAAGTTTCCTCAACTACCAAGATTTTTACAAAGTTGTTAAGAATGTTTGTGACACCCGAATGTGACCCTAGTCGGAGAGTGGTTTGGGACCATAAACCGAGTCACAAGAATAATTAAGTGTTATATTCCGTACTTATTGTATGTGGAATTGGTATGCGTAAATATTTCGTGTCTCGATTTTTATTAATTAGGTGCTAAATTATAAGAAAGGACTTAGTAGTGAACTTTGAAAGTACGATAGAATCCGATTGCTATCGGCGAAATCTAGAAAAGCGAGAGCCAAAAGCAGCGGAGTAAGCATTTTATGCTTAGTAAGTCTCAAGGAATATAATCAACTCTAATTACAGCAATACATTCACATAGTCAAATGCATCATTTCATTAATACACATTCTTACTTCACACTTCATCATTATATACTTTCACAAAGTATCAATCAATTCAATAACTGAAATTCATTAGTCGATTGAGCGAATGTTGCTCAAACATGTCGACTTTCAATGCACATATAACGTACCTTATCCTTTGGGCCTTTCGAGGTGTACTAATTGAATTCATTACAGCAACCAACACTCACCTCAGCCCAAGATTCTTGAATATAACGGATATAATCCGTGCACAAATGCCTTGGTCTTAGCCGGATAGAATAACTTCGCACGAATGCCTTGGTCTTAGCAGGATATAGCCACTAGCACAATTGCCTTGGTCTTAACCGGATATAATTTCCAGCATAATTGTCTTTGGGGCTTAGCCGGATATCATTCAATTTCTCATGTACACATACATCAATAATCATTGGACATACATATTTCATTTTAGTTACTAAGGCTCAACGCACATATATTCACAAGCATATTAGCCTTCGGGACTTAGCCGGGTATCATTCAATTTCTCATACACACATAAATCAATAATCATACACATCCATACTTCATCTCACATAATTCAAGTAAGGTCACTTCTTGAGGACTTACCTCGGATGTTGTCGAGCGGCTTTTTGGCTATTCGATCACTTTTTCCTTCCCTTGTCCAATTGTGGCCCTCTTAGCTCTTGAGCTAATTCAAACAAATTCAATTTATTAAAACCTCATTGTGCTTGCTTATGGCCGAATATGACAAGGAGTTTAAATGGTCATATGGCCACTCTTTAGCTTGAATACACAATGGTCATGCACATTTTATACTACATCAAGCAATTCAATACAATTTATTTGAGCATCAAGGAAAAGCTAAGGCCTTCAATAGGCTACCCAAGGCGAATATTCATGTACATGTTGAGGCCAATTATGCATAATACCTCACAAAAACAGCATGCATTTTACTAGTTAATGCTTTGCACATTGTATTTAAAACTTATAATATAGCATCAAGCACTTATATGTGTGCTAGGCCGAATTGTGCTTGCAATTTCACAAGCATTCTTCAACATCTTCTTCTTTAAACCAATATATTCATCACTTACTTCATAGCCAAAACATCATGTGCAAACATATATATACAATATGAGCATGGCCGAATTTCAAGGTGTCCATAGCCATCCAAAAATACAAATTTTAACTAACATGCAAGAAGTATGAACCATGCTCATGAATGCATCATGGCCGAATATGACAATCATGCTCCTTTCAACTTCAATCATGGTTAAACACAAAAAGAAAACTCAAAATCTTACTCAAGAGTAGACAATCCATCATTGCATGCATCATAATCAAGCTTCACACTTAGCATGCAATGGCTTTATCACCATAACAACTTTGGCCAAATACCATTTCCATGGCATAACAAGGATTTGAGCCATGGCTAACATGCACATCAAGTTAGCAACCAAACCATGCATGAAACTCCCAACACAACCTCATACATACCTTAATCTTGATGCAAACTTAGCCAAATCTCCTTCTAGATCTCTTCCAACCCAAGCATGAAGCAAAAATCCTCCCTCTTTTCCTTAGTATTTTCGGCCAAGAAGATGAGAAAGGATGAACAAATTTTTCTTTTCTTTCTTTAGGACATTCGGCCAAGCCTATGGAGAAGGATGAACACTTTTTTTTGTTTCTCATCCTACTAACACTAATTTTTTCCATACTCTTATTTTATCATTTCTAACATCATCCATTAGTAAAACATGTTGGGAACATGTTTCCTTGCCTTATAATTTGTCATGGCCGCCATCCACCTTAGGGAATGGGATAATTGACATGCAACTCCATTTATTTCACTTCATGCATTATTAGGCCACTTAAAAAATACACCTATCACATTTTCAAGTCCTAGCACATGGGTCCTTTCTTATAAATTTGCATCTAATTAATAAAAATCGAGACACGAAATATTTACGCATACCAATTCCACATACAATAAGCACGGAATATAACACTTAATTATTCTTGTGACTCGGTTTCGTGGTCCCGAAACCACTCTCCGACTAGGGTCACATTAGGGGTGTCACATACAGATTACAGTTTATATGTGAAGAATTTATTTCAATTAACACGCAATTGTAATTTGACTTAGCTCGGATGGATTTGGATAAAGCAGTCGTTTATTCAACTATTTTGGACTTCTCGATCTAAGTCGATTTTCTTTGTTCTTGATCTAATACAATACAAATTCAACCATTCAATCATTCATTTCATTCAATTTAATCCATATACACATATTTAGGGCACTTTACATTTTAGCCCTTACATTTTCACATTTTGACAATTTAGTCTATTTTTCATAAAATCACAAATATGCAAAATTTCTTTGCAACAAGGGCTAGCTGAATTTTCATGGCTTCTATATAAGCCCAAACAACATGTTTAATTCACAATTTAGTCTTTCAAAACCTCATTTTCAAAATTTAACCCAAATAGCTCAATTTCATCAAAACTCAAAGACAAAACTTATGAACCATCTACCAAGCCTTCATAATTCATTCAAAACATCACAAAACTCATGATATCAACAATGGCATTTCATGAAATCTTCATGAAATAGAAATTCGACATGGGTTTTGAAGAACATGAAGCAACGATCACAAAAGCGTAGAAATTATAAAAAGCGAACAAATTTCATACCTCAATTTAGCTACCAAAGTCTTTGAATGTACAAAAGCTTCAAAAGCTTCTTTCTTTGGCTGATTTTCAGATAATATGCATGATAATAAGCCACCTTTTTGTTTTCATTTTATTATAATAAGCATTATAATCACGTTTTACCATTTTGCCCTTAATGATATAACATTAAATTCACCAACTACATGACCATTTTTGTCCACCATTAAAACAAATGGTAAATTTGACATGCAAGGACTTTTATTTTAAAAGCCAAGCCAAATAGGTGCTTTAACATCTAGCACTCAACTTTTACACTTTACGATTTAATCCTTTTTTTATAATTAAGCACGAAAGAGACAAATTAAGTCATAGAAATTTTCACAGATGTAAATTCACATATCATAGACCACGAGAAAATAATATTAAAATATTTTTGAGACTCAATTTGTGGTCCCAAAACCACTATTACGACTAGGGTTAAAATCGGACCGATTACTATTTTGCCCTTGTGGGTAAATGACCGACTTAGACTCGAATTTGGTGATTTGGTTGTGATTGTATTATCGTGTTTTAACTGAGTTGACTGTGGTTGTAAAACTAATATGCTTTTAATATATGTTTAAATGACTGTTACTGAGCATGGTCATTCTACATACATGTTTGATGATTGAGCATGACATACATGAAATATTGCATAGGGTTGGGACATTGATATGGAGGAAGTACTGTTCTGATAGGGTCGCACGTACGAGATGACTGTAGATCGACAGACGACTTAATGCCGCTTAATCTAATTATGGCTCTGTGCCAACCTAAATATGGCTTTGTGCCATCTTGTTTATGGCTTTGTGCTAATCGTATTTACCTGTGGCTATGTGCCTATCATATTTATTGATGACACTTTGTCGACCATATTTACCCATGGCTGTGTGCGGATCATATTACAGCTACTAATGGCTTTGTGCCAATCAAATTACCATCTTGATGGTACGTAAGCCGTGTATATATCTGGTAGCTTTCTTTGCGTTATCATTTCGGTAGCTATCTTTGCTATATTGGTGTCTTTGGTTGGGTCGGTCGATTTTATCCCCATATGGTGTGAGGATGGATTGGGATGGATTGCATTATTGCCTTTGTTGCATTTATATTTATCGTCATCATCCTTGTATTGGGCTTAGGCCTACATGTATTTTGTAACACCCTAAATTTGGGCCTAGAAGTTTTGGGCCTTGAGCATGGGAGAGGTTGAAGGCGACTTATAATATTACATTGTGCATGCAAATTTAGTTAATGAAGGCTTGTTTTAGTGGTTAAGTGTGTTGAGAAGTGTTGGAGAAGTCACGGGTTTAAACCTAGACTCTAACAAAAAATTTGGTTTAAGGTGAATCAAACCACAGGTGTAGTAGGTAGGCCTTAAGAATATTGTTGGAGAAATTATGACACAAAAGCCTTGTGGCTTAGTGGCAAGAAGCATGTGGAGCATCCGAGGGGAGGCATGGGTTGAATCCCATAGCAAGCAAAGAGCATTTATTTTGCTAATGAGGTGGCAAGAGTTGGTGTTGAATTTAAACTCGATGTTGGAGGATCCACATCGGAAGCTAACATAAGAGTGGATGGGAAGATGGCTTTAAATAGAGAACCATGAGGAGAGTAAAGGTACCTTTCTTGGTTGATCCTTTCGCTTTATGGCGTGCTCGTTTGGGTTGGGCGTCGGCTAAGAGTGCTCGGGCGTGGATTAACTCAGTCTCCAATCGGTGTGTATTTATCACTACTCTTGTTGTTGGATGGCTACTTGGACGCGATGGGCGAAATGGGCCATGTGGGCCCAATGGGCCTCTGCCCAATTGGATAAGTTGTTTGATTGTGTAGTAAATATTGGACTAGGCTAGGTGAATCGAATATCGTGGCTAGGTTTGGGCTAAAAGGGCCCACAGCGTGTGGGTCCATTTGGTAGAGAATAGGCTTTAGGCCCATTCGTATTATTATCCTGTTTAGAATACTTTAGTTTACCAAATTACTAAAATGTCCTCAATTTGTAAAATTACCAAAGTACCCTCGATTCTGAGAATTACTGTTTCACCCTCGATTTACAAAATTACCATTTTACCTCGATTTATAGAATTACCATTTTACCCTCGATTCTGAATTCTTGTTTTACCCTCGATTTACAAAATTACCATTTTACCTCGGTTTACAAAATTACCATTTTACCTCGATTATGAAATTACTAAAATACCTCAGGTTGTAAAATTACCAAAGTACCGGTTTATAAAATTACCCAAATATCCTCGATTTGTAAAATTAAAATACCTCGGTTTGCAAAATTCTTGAAATACCCTCGATCAATAAAATTACCAAAATACCCTGCGAGGTAGAATTAGAAATACCCTTGTAGGGTAGAATTAAAATACCCACAGGGTAGAATTATCATAATACCCTTGTAGGGTAGAATTACCAAAATACCCTATAGGGTAGAAATACAATCTGAAATACCCCAGTAGGGTAGAATTATCATAATACCACTGTAGGGTAGAATTAAGAAATACCCTGTAGGTAGAATTACTAAAATACCCCTATAAGGTAGAATTACTAAAATACCCCTGTGAGGGTGGAATTACCAAGATACCTTGTGGGGTAAAATTACCATTTTGCCCTTAAGGTGTTAAATGGTATTTTGCCCTTGTGGCCAAGTGATTAACTTGGGTTGTGTGGTTGACTTAATTTGATTGTGAATATATGTTGGTATATGAATGACTTGGTGTGATTGTTTGATTCAAATATGAGCATGACATTACGCATACATGACATGTTGCATGGGTTGGGATTTTATGCGGAGGAAGATCTAATCTGTTAGGATCGCATGGTTGCTTGCGACTATGGATCCACAGAAACTTAAGAGCAGTATATTCGTCTTGATTTGATAAGGTCATGCAGATAAGAGGCATCGTGGACCGATCAATGGTCAGCCGATCATATTTACAGAAAGGTGGTGCCGAGCTATATTACCGTCGTGATGGCTATGTGCTTAACATGATCTGACTCTGGATGGCTTAAAGCCTTCGATTATGGCTTTGTGTCAACCTACATATGGCTCGTGCCAACTGATTATGGTGTGTGCCAAAAGTATTTGCCTAAGGCTATGTGCCAATATATGGTTATTGCGACTACGTGTCGATCACATTTACCTAGGGCTGTGTGCCGTTATGTTGCTCTAGTTGATGGCTATGTGCCTAACATAATGCAGTTATCGATGGCTTTGTGCCACGTATTCTGTTAAGTGGCTTTGCCACATTATATGTTTCTGGTGGCTATGCCACAAATATCTGTTCTGGTGGCTCGCCACAATATACATATCTGGTGACTCTGTCACAATATCTAATAACCGGCGACAATCTTGTAAGCGTGGAGTGTAGGGCTAGGTGGGTTGAGCTATTCCCCACATGGAGTGTAGGGTTGAATGCGGGTGGAGTGTAGCGGTTGGTTATAGGTCGGGTTGGGATTGCATTCACATTCGGTTACGATTACATCACGTAATTTCGATTCGATTACGATTACATTACTATCTTGATTACGATTACGATTACATTCGATTACGATTACGATTACACATTCGATTACGATTACGATTACGTCACCTAATTACGATTCGATTACGATTACATTACTAATATTGATTACGATTACGATTACATTCGATTACGATTACGATTCTCATTTTGGTTCCAATTCGATAATGTTTCTTATTACGTAATGGGCTAAGGTCCATCCGATGCTTGTCTGTTGTAATGGGCTAAGACCCGATGGTACTGAAATTGTAAGTAAGGTGAGGGCGGACTTTTAATTCTTTTAGATGATTGTTGTTCCTTTTTATAGTAGGGATTTCTGCTGAGTTTTCGTAAACTCACCCGTTTATTAACCTTCGGGTAATTTCCGACCTTAGATGGATCGGGGTTGCTAGGGGCTCGGAGGAAGCCACACACATTTGGTTATATTCTGAGTTTGATTATTACCTTTAAATTATTTTATGTGGGTTGTAGTAAAGCCGTTGTAATTTTTGGATTTCAAATTTGGAATTTTATTTATTGTTCTTATAATTGCTAGTATTAGAACACGATTTTCCAAAGCAACTACTATTATTCAAAACATCACATAATCGCAATTGTTTTTAAAGTAAGTTTCCTCAACTACCAAGATTTTTACAAAGTTGTTAAGAATTGTGACACCCGAATGTGACCCTAGTCGGAGAGTGGTTTGGGACCACGAAACCGAGTCACAAGAATAATTAAGTGTTATATTCCGTACTTATTGTATGTGGAATTGGTATGCGTAAATATTTAGTGTCTCGATTTTTATTAATTAGGTGCTAAATTATAAGAAAGGACTTAGTAGTGAACTTTGAAAGTACGATAGGAAATAGGTGATGACTAATTAAAGCATGCATGCAAAATAATGGACTTGCATGTCAAATTCCCCTTTCTACAAGTAATGGCGGCCATGACAAAGAAATATGGGTCAAACATGTCATGAAACATGTTTTGTTGGGCATTAGGGAGAAATAGTAAACAAATAAGCATGGGTAAGAAAAGAATGAAAAAAAAAATGTGTGTGAGAGTGGCATACCCCATTGCCGTGAGTTGTAGAGAAGGAAAGAAAAAATTTTGTTCATCCTTTCTTTGAGCCAAAACTAAGGAAGAAGGAGGATTTTTGCTTCATGCTTGGTTTGGAAGAGATCTAGAAGGAGATTTGGCTAAGTTTGCATCAAGATTAAGGTATGTATGAGGTTGTGTTGGGAGTTTCATGCATGTTTTGGTTGCTAACTTGATGTGCATGTTAGCCATGGCTCAAATCTTTGGTATGCCATGGAAATGGTATTTGGCCAAAGTTGTTATAGTGATAAAGCCATTGCATGCTAAGTGTGAAGCTTGATGATGATGCATGCAATGATGGATTTTCTACTCATGAGTAAGATTTTGAGTTTTCTCTTTGTTTTATCATGATTAAAGTTGAAAAGGAGCATGATTGTCATACTTGGCCATGATGCATTCTTGAGCATGATTCATGCTTCTTGCATGTTAGTTAAAAGTTTGTGTTTTGGATGGCTATGGACACCTTGAAAATTGGCCATGCTCATATATGCATATATATGATTGCACATTATGTTTGGTTATGAACTAAGTGATGAATATATTGATTTAAAGAAGAAAATGTGGAAGAATGCTTGTGAAATTGCAAGCACAATTGACCTAGCACACATATAAGTGCTTGATGCTATATTATAAGTTTTGGGCCACAATGTGCAAAGCATAAATTAGTAGATTGCATGCTGTTTTTGTGAGGTATTAAGTGCAAAATTGACCTCAACATGTACATGAATATTGGCCTTGGGTAGCCTATTGAAGGCCTTAGCATTTCCTTGATGCTCAAATAAATTGTATTGAATTGCTTGATGTAGTATAAAATGTGCATGACCATTGTGTATTCAAGCTAAAGAGTGGCCATATGACCATTTAAAATCCTTGTCATATTGGCCATAAGCAAGCACAATGAGGTTTTAATAAATTGAATTTGTTTGAATTAGCTCAAGAGCTAAGAGGGCCACAATTGGACAAGGGAAGGAAAAGGTGATCGAATAGCGAAAAAGCCGTTCGACAACATCCGAGGTAAGTCCTCAAGAAGTGACCTTACTTGAATTATGTGAGATGAAATATGGATGTGTATGATTATTGATTATGTGTGTATGAGTATTTGAATTCCACCGGGCTAAGTCCGAAGGCGAATATGCTAATGATATTAATTGTGTTTGAGCCTTAATGTGAAAATGAAATATGTATGTCCAATGATTATTGATGTATGTGTGCATGAGAAATTGAATGATATCGGGCTAAGCCGAAGACAATTATGCTGGAAATTATATCCGGGTTAAGACCGAAGGCAATTGTGCTAGTGGTTATATCGGGCTAAGGCGAAGGCATTCGTGCGAGTTATTCTATCCGGGCTAAGACCGAAGGCATTTGTGCGTGATTATATCCGGTTATATTCGAAGAATCTTGGGCTGGAGGTGAGTGTTGGTTGCTGAAATGAATTTAATTAGTACACTCGGACAGCCCAAAGGATAAAATGCGTTATATGTGCATTGGAAAGTCGGCGTGTTTGAGCAACATTAAGCTCAATCGACTAATGAATTTCAGTTATTGAATTGATTGATGCTTTGCGAACTTATACAATGATGAAGTATGAAGTAAGAATGTGTATTAATGAAATGATGCATTTGGCTATGTGAATGTATTGCTGTAAATTATAGTTCATTATATTCCTTGAGACTTACTAAGCATAAAAATGCTTACCCGTTGCTTTGGCTCTTAGTTTTCTAGATTTCGCTCGAGGCAATCGGTTTGGGATCGTTGAAGTCGAAGTCATCCACACTATCAAGCCTCCATTTTGGTATAAATTTTTGGTTGAACTTGAGATGGCATGTATAGGACTACCTCTTGTTTGTTAAATACGTTGTAATGTAAGTTTGTATGGCCATGCGAAAATGGCTCGAAAAGGGGAGCATGAACTTAGACTTATTGTGGGTTGTATGTATATATATTTGGGGTCATGATGTGGCTATGGTTTGGAAATGGGAATGTTGGTCATATGATCAGCCATTGGCATGGTTAAAATGATCATATATGAACCTATGTATGGCAAGATTAGTTGAATCATGGAGACTACCAAATAGGTAAGTCCTACCTTAAAACAGATGCTGCCAGCTGCAGTGGCGTGAATGTGAAAAATCACCATAATTCATAGGAATGGAATCAAATAGTGAATAAGCTATGTAAATGAACCTTGATGAGTCTATTTTCATATGGAAGAAACAGAAACGGTCATAGGAGTTACAGGTTAAGAGATATTAAAGCTATTGTGAGACAGGGCCAGAATGGTTTCTGGGTTCCCTGTCGCAACTTTAAAATTCACTATAAATTATCCAAAAGAATTAGGAGATATACCTTATATGTACAGATTCCATTTTGAGTCTAGTTTCATTAGAAACAAACGACACCAACATTAAAGCCCTGTGCAGAGAGATATTCAAGTTATACCGCGCGAAGGTCAGAGCAGTCGATCCCTGTAACTTGGGTAACTTTAACTAATAAACTGTACCAATTGGCCCGACCAAAAATCCTAGAAATAAATCCATGGATGTATATATGAGTCTAAATTCAGGAAAATTTACGAAACCAGTTTCCGAGTTTTGAAACTCGAGATATGATTTTAAGGCGACAGTGACGCAGTTTTCCAGCCTGACTGGAAATGTCAAATTGGTGGGCAAAAACATGTGAACTTGGTTTGTTAACCCTCGGGTCCGACACGGCGATGGTCTCGGGTTTGGGGTGTTACAATTTTATTGGTATCGAGCCACGGTTTAGTCGATTCTAGGACTACCGTGATGTGTTTGAGGTCTAGCTATACATGCCATTAAATGATGAATCGATAGTGTGATGAATTACGACAATTTGACTTCATGTTTGTTTATAGCAATGGATCCGATCCCAACCGGCGATAGCTGATGATGTGGAGAGTGTGGCGCTGCTCGCGCAAGGGACAGGCCGGCGGACTCTCAACCTATGGCCAGCAATCCTAATGGCGAGGCTAAGCAAGCCTTTTATAGTGTGATGAGCGAATGGTTTAATCAATACATTCGAACCAACACATTTGTTCCACCACCTCCATTCCCGACGAATGCAACCCCGCACCTACAATACCTCCGGTGGTGACCCAATAAGGTCGGGTAAGCCCCGATCGATAGGATTGAAAACATGGGGCCCTTGAATTTAAGGCTACGGATGATGATGATGCGAAGCGAGCTGAATTATGGTTAGATAACACTATCAAGGGTGCTTGATGAGCTATCTGTACACCGATGAGTGCTTAAAGTGTACCATCTCCTTGCTACTGTGAGTCCGCCTACTATTGGTGGAGTACTCGACTTACGTGGTGCCTAGAGAGCAAGTGACTTGGGAATTCTTTCTAACCGAGTTCGAAAAAAGTATATCGATCGAGATTCATCGACCAAAAGCGGAGGAGTTCCTTGATCTTAAGCAAGGTTCTATGTCCGTTACCGACTCTGACGAAAGTTTGTGAGGCTTAGCGATCTGTGAGAATGCATTTCGTCGAAGCTATTATGTGCAAGCGCGAGGATGGGCTGAATGATGATATAAGGATGTTTGTTGGCATTCTCGAGATCGAGAGTTCGTAGTACTTGTTGAGCGAGCTTGTAAAGCCGAAGAGCTTAGAAAGGAGAAACAAAAAGCTGATGTGGGGATTGGAGAATTCGAAAGAGGTCCTCGGAAAGTCTCTTCAACAAGCATCGAAGAGATTTCGAGATGATCGAGCGGTCTAGAGCGTTTGGGATTTTCTAGGCGAGGACGCGATCGACCCTGTGACCACACGAGTCACCTCGATTGCGGTGGCGGAAATGATCGTAGAGAGAGGACGGAGTGTCCACATTGTGGCAAATGGCATTGGGGAGCTGTTGGTTTCGTGATCGCTCTGCTATAAGTGTGGATCGGCCGACCATTTTATGAAGGATTGCAGGATGCATGAGCAGAATGCAAGTCGAGTGCAAACCGGGTGCTACCTTTGCTCGAGGTAGGCCACCTAGAAATATGGGCAATGTCGTTGGCGGTCGGAGAGGATCTAGAGATGCTACCATCGGATCGAGGCTCGTGCTCTGCTAGGACTTATGCCATCTGGCGCCTTGAGGATCTTGCCTCTCGGATGTTATTACGGTACTTTCACTCTTTTCAATACAAATGTAATTGCTTTGATTGACCTGGTTCTACTCATTCTTATATATGTGAAACCTTAGCATCGATAAGACTTTGCCCATTGAGTCTCTTGAGTTTGTAATTCGGTGTCAAACCCTTGGGTCATTACGTGCTTGTTAACAAAGTGTGCAAGAAAAGTCCCCTAGTGTTAGAGGTTCTTGTTTTCGGCGGACTTAATGCTTTTGCCATTCGATGAGTTCGATGTTATTCTTGGTTTGGATTGGTTGACCATGCGATGCGGTTGTAAATTGCAAGAGCAAGACTATCGATTTGAGGTCGCGAATAATGAAATAATTCGGGTTGAGTCCACGGACTTAAAGGGTTGCCGGTTTGTAATATCGTGATGTTGGCCCGAAATATGTAAGAAAAGGGTGCGAAGCGTACCTTGCGTCGTACTCGATGACAAGGAATCGAGAAGAAAACCGAATCTGTGCCGTGGTTTGTGAATACGGATGTTTTCCCCGAAGAATTGCGGGTTTACCACTGTTAGAAATAGAATTTGGCATCGAATTGGTACTGGTACCACCCCAATTTCGATAGCTCCGTATCGTATGGCACCAGCGGAATTGAAGGAGTTGAAAACTTCGGTTGCAAGAATTGGTGGATAGAGGTTTTGCTCGCCGAGTTTTTAGCCTTGGGGTGCGCGGTGTTGTTCGTGAAGAAGAAGGATGGAACCATGCGACTATGCATCGACTATCGTCGACAACAAAGCGGCGATAAAGAACAAATATCCGTTGCCGCGTATTGATGACTTGTTCGATCAAGCGAAGGAGCCTCGGTGTTCTCGAAAATAGATTTGAGATCGGGCTACTATCAATTGCGAATCCAAGATTGAGGCGTGCCCAAGGCGCCTTGAGCGAGATATGGTCACTATGAGTTCTGGTGATGCCGTTTGGGCTCACTAATGCCCTACGGTATTTATGGATTTAATGAATCGAATCTTTAGACCATATTTGGATCGATTAGTAGTCGTGTTCATTGATGACATCTTGGTCTATTCAAGAAATGAGACCGAACATCTTTGAACACTGCGGTTAGTCTTTGCAAATTTTACGGGACAAGCAATTATATGCTAAGTTGAGCAAGTGTGAGTTACGGTTAAGAGGTAAGCTTCTTGGGTCATGTGGTATCTGCATCGGGTATTGAGTCGACCGAATAAAATTTCAGCCATACTAAATTGGAAGCCTCAGAAATATTCTTGAGGTTGAAGCTTTTTGGGGCTTCTTAGGTTACTCTGAAGCGATTTGTAAAGGCTTCTCAACGATAGCCACGCCGATGAAGCTACTCCAAAAGGATGTTAAGTTGAATGGACGGAGAAATGCCAAAAAGCTTGATCAAGCTGAAAACTTATTTGGTGAAGCCCCAATTCTAGTGCAACCCGAGTCCAAGCAAGGAGTTTGTCATCTATAGCGGCGCCTCTCTACTTGGGTTAGGTTGCGTATTAATGCAAGAAGGTCGAGTTGTGGCCTATCGTCGAGGCAATTAAAGCCACATGAGAAAAATTATCCGACTCATGATCTCGAATTGGCGCCATCGTATTCGCCTTAAAGATTTGGCGACATTACTTATTTGGTGAAAGGTGCCATGTATACTCGGATCACAAAAGTCTCAAGTATTTGATGACCCCGAGACTTAAATCTGCGACAAAGGCGTTGGCTCGGTATTAAAGGATTATGAGTGATCATTGACTATCACGGGAAAAGCGAATGTAGTTGCGGATGCCTTGAGTCGTAAATCGTTATTCACTTCTGACGATGAATGTGCACTTGTCTATCCGATCCGAGCGGTGTGTTAGTGGCTGAAATGAAAGCCAAACCATTATTGACACACCAAATTCGAGAAGCTCGAGAAAGTCGATGACGAGTTGGTTGCAAAGCAGGCTGCGTGTGTTCGAACAAGGACTCGGAGTTTCAAATCGGCGATGGCGATTGTTTGAGGTTCAAAAGTCGTCTGTGTGTCCCAAAGAATTGAACTCATTTCGATAATTCAGAATGAAGCCCATTGTAGCGAATGGCAATCCACGGAGTCGAAGATGTACAATGATTTGAAGCGTCGATTTTGGTGGCATGGTATGAAGCGAGACATCTCGACTTTGTTTCAAGATGTTTAATATGTCAACAAGTGAAAGCGGAACATCGGTGCCTTGAGGATTACTTGACCAATCACGATGCAGTGGAAATGGGATCGAGTCACAATGGACTTTGTATCCGGACCGCCATTGTCGACAAGTAAGAAGGATGCGGTTTGGGTCGTGGTAGATCGATTGACTAAGTCGGCCCACTTTGTCCCGTCGTCTGGATTTTCAATGGACAAATTAAGCGGAATTATGCGTTTCTCAGTTGTGAAATTACGGGGTGCCTATTTCTATCGTGTGGGATAGAGATCAGAGATTTACCTCGCGGTTTTGGAAAAAGTTGCAAGAAGCTTTGGGTACCAAGTTGCATTTCACCGCCTTCCACCCCAAACCGATGGTCAATCCGGCGGGTAATTCGGATACTTGAGGATATGTTAAGATGTTGCGTCCTCGAGTTTAGTGGTTCATGGGAGCGGTATTTGCCGTTGATTGAATTCGCTTACAACAACGACTTTCAATCGAGTATTAAGATGGCACCCTACGAGGCTTTATGCGAGGCGTAAATGCCGTACACCATTGTTTTGGGTGAGCTTGGTGAAAGCAAGATTTTGAGGTGGATTTGATTAGGGATGCGAGCAGAAAGTGAAAGTAATCCGTGAAAGTTTGAAGATAGCCTTGATCGTCGAGTAAATGCAGCGGATATGAAGCGTAAGGATATCGAGTATCGGTGGGTGATAAAGTGTTCCTCAAGGTATCGCCTTGGAAAAAATACTCGAGTTGGTAGTAAGGGCAAGTTGAGCCGAGGTTCATTGGGCCATATGAGATATCGAGGCGAGTCGGTCGGTGGCATATCGTTTGATTTTGCCCCGAACTCAAAAGGTTCACGATGTCTTCCACGTTTGATGCTTGACGTTATAGATCCGATCCATCGCATGCGTGATTAGTCCATCGAAATTGAAATTCAAGCTAATATGAGTTATGAGGAAGAACCAATTCGTATCCTATCACGAGAAGTGAAAGAGTTGCGAAACAAGCGGGTTCCGCTAGTGAAAGTGTTATGGCTCAAGCACGGGATAGAAGAAGCTACTTGGGAGGCCGAGAACTCAATGAGAGAGCGATATCGAACCTATTTACGGTAAGCTTTTGGGACGAAAATCTCTTGAGTGGGGAGAGTTGTGACACCCGAATGTGACCCTAGTCGGAGAGTGGTTTGGGACCCGAAAGCGAGTCACAAGAATAATTAAGTGTTATATTCGTACTTATTGTATGTGGAATTGGTATGCGTAAATATTTAGTGTCTCGATTTTTATTAATTAGGTGCTAAATTATAAGAAAGGACTTAGTAGTGAACTTTGAAAGTACGATAGGAAATAGGTGATGACTAATTAAAGCATGCATGCAAAATAATGGACTTGCATGTCAAATTCCCCCTTTCTACAAGTAATGGCCGGCCATGACAAAGAAATATGGGTCAAACATGTCATGAAACATGTTTTGTTGGGCATTAGGGAGAAATAGTAAACAAATAAGCATGGGTAAGAAAAGAATGAAAAAAAAATGTGTGTGAGAGAGTGGCATACCCCATTGCCAGTGAGTTGTAGAGAAGGAAAGAAAAAAATTTTGTTCATCCTTTCTTTGAGCCAAAACTAAGGAAGAAGGAGGATTTTTGCTTCATGCTTGGTTTGGAAGAGATCTAGAAGGAGATTTGGCTAAGTTTGCATCAAGATTAAGGTATGTATGAGGTTGTGTTGGGAGTTTCATGCATGTTTTGGTTGCTAACTTGATGTGCATGTTAGCCATGGCTCAAATCTTTGGTATGCCATGGAAATGGTATTTGGCCAAAGTTGTTATAGTGATAAAGCCATTGCATGCTAAGTGTGAAGCTTGATGATGATGCATGCAATGATGGATTTTCTACTCATGAGTAAGATTTTGAGTTTTCTCTTTGTTTTATCATGATTAAAGTTGAAAAGGAGCATGATTGTCATACTTGGCCATGATGCATTCTTGAGCATGATTCATGCTTCTTGCATGTTAGTTAAAAGTTTGTGTTTTGGATGGCTATGGACACCTTGAAAATTGGCCATGCTCATATATGCATATATATGATTGCACATTATGTTTGGTTATGAACTAAGTGATGAATATATTGATTTAAAGAAGAAAATGTGGAAGAATGCTTGTGAAATTGCAAGCACAATTGACCTAACACACATATAAGTGCTTGATGCTATATTATAAGTTTTGGGCCACAATGTGCAAAGCATAAATTAGTAGATTGCATGCTGTTTTTGTGAGGTATTAAGTGCAAAATTGACCTCAACATGTACATGAATATTCGGCCTTGGGTAGCCTATTGAAGGCCTTAGCATTTCCTTGATGCTCAAATAAATTGTATTGAATTGCTTGATGTAGTATAAAATGTGCATGACCATTGTGTATTCAAGCTAAAGAGTGGCCATATGACCATTTAAAATCCTTGTCATATTCGGCCATAAGCAAGCACAATGAGGTTTTAATAAATTGAATTTGTTTGAATTAGCTCAAGAGCTAAGAGGGCCACAATTGGACAAGGGAAGGAAAAGGTGATCGAATAGCGAAAAAGCCGTTCGACAACATCCGAGTAAGTCCTCAAGAAGTGACCTTACTTGAATTATGTGAGATGAAATATGGATGTGTATGATTATTGATTATGTGTGTATGAGTATTTGAATTCCACCGGGCTAAGTCCGAAAGCGAATATGCTAATGATATTAATTGTGTTTGAGCCTTAGTAACGAAAATGAAATATGTATGTCCAATGATTATTGATGTATGTGTGCATGAGAAATTGAATGATATCCGGGCTAAGCCGAAGACAATTATGCTGGAAATTATATCCGGGTTAAGACCGAAGGCAATTGTGCTAGTGGTTATATCGGGCTAAGGCCGAAGGCATTCGTGCGAGTTATTCTATCCGGGCTAAGACCGAAGGCATTTGTGTGCGTGATTATATCCGGTTATATTCGAAGAATCTTGGGCTGGAGGTGAGTGTTGGTTGCTGAAATGAATTTAATTAGTACACTCGGACAGCCCAAAGGATAAGGTACGTTATATGTGCATTGGAAAGTCGGCGTGTTTGAGCAACATTCGCTCAATCGACTAATGAATTTCAGTTATTGAATTGATTGATGCTTTGCGAACTTATACAATGATGAAGTATGAAGTAAGAATGTGTATTAATGAAATGATGCATTTGGCTATGTGAATGTATTGCTGTAAATTATAGTTCATTATATTCCTTGAGACTTACTAAGCATAAAAATGCTTACCCGTTGCTTTGGCTCTTAGTTTTCTAGATTTCGCTCGAGGCAATCGGTTTGGGATCGTTGAAGTCGAAGTCATCCACACTATCAAGCCTCCATTTTGGTATAAATTTTGGTTGAACTTGAGATGGCATGTATAGGACTACCTCTTGTTTGTTAAATCGTTGTAATGTAAGTTTGTATGGCCATGCGAAAATGGCTCGAAAAGGGAGCATGAACTTAGACTTATTGTGGGTTGTATGTATATATATTTGGGGTCATGATGTGGCTATGGTTTGGAAATGGGAATGTTGGTCATATGATCAGCCATTGGCATGGTTAAAATGATCATATATGAACCTATGTATGGCAAGATTAGTTGAATCATGGAGACTACCAAATAGGTAAGTCCTACCTTAAAACAGATGCTGCCAGCTGCAGTGGCGTGAATGTGAAAAATCACCATAATTCATAGGAATGGAATCAAATAGTGAATAAGCTATGTAAATGAACCTTGATGAGTCTATTTTCATATGGAAGAAACGAAACGGTCATAGGAGTTACAGGTTAAGAGATATTAAAGCTATTGTGAGACAGGGCCAGAATGGTTTCTGGGTTCCCTGTCGCAACTTTAAAAATTCACTATAAATTATCCAAAAAGAATTAGGAGATATACCTTATATGTACAGATTCCATTTTGAGTCTAGTTTCATTAGAAACAAACGACACCAGCATTAAAGCCCTGTGCAGAGAGATATTCAAGTTATACCGCGCGAAGGTCAGAGCAGTCGATCCCTGTAACTTGGGTAACTTTAACTAATAAACTGTACCAATTGGCCCGACCAAAAATCCTAGAAATAAATCCATGGATGTATATATGAGTCTAAATTCAGGAAAATTTACGAAACCAGTTTCCGAGTTTTGAAACTCGAGATATGATTTTAAAGGCGACAGTGACGCAGTTTTCCAGCCTGACTGGAAATGTCAAATTGGTGGGCAAAAACATGTGAACTTGGTTTGTTAACCCTCGGGTCCGACACGGCGATGGTCTCGGGTTTGGGGTGTTACATGTTGTATGTATGAGATGTTTCAAGTTCTAGTTGTAGTGTGATAGTGATAGTAGGATCGAGTCTTGTGATGGCGTAGTGGGGTAGATGTTACGACTACCTTGTTAGATGGAAATTTCGAGGACGAAATTTCTTTAAGGGAGGTAGAGTTGTAACACCTGAATTTGTGTAACACCCTTACCGATTCTGAATCGTAGGAGCAGATACAAGGTATTACGAGAACATAATACATACCATTAAACATAATCGAAATATAAATATGTCTTGAATAATATTAGCCAACTTTAATGGCTTGTACAAATTAGCTGGTGAAATCTGTAACTAATATTTTAAACCTAGACAAATATGACACGTAACAAAATAATTAAGCCTACTATACATGCCATAATTCAAAACATTTAGTTCAAATACCTAAAGTATGATAGTGCGGATAGATCTTCACGATCCTTAACTCTGAGCAAGCGAAGAACACTATAAGACAAAAGAGAGAAACAAAGTAAGCTTATAGCTTAGTAAGTAAGTATGTAAATACTAATTAAAAAAATCTAACATGTTTACACAACAATTCAAGTACATCTACTTTAACTTCACTATTCATTCCACTTTGATTAAGCTGTCTCTGCTGCGTCATATTCACTAAATAAATCATAACTCGAGTTACCAAACTCGAAATTCAAATCCGTAAAATTTCCTGAATCTAGACTCATAAAGCTTTTTGCTAATTTTTTCTATAATTTTTGGTTCAGCCGATTAGTACAGTTTATTAGTTAAAGTTTCCCCTGTTACACAGCTCGACTGATCTGACCTCTGTTCACTACAAATTGAATTTCTCTCAGTACACAATTCAAACAACCCTGAAGTCTGTTTCATTTAAAAATAGTCTCAATAAGGAATTTAGGCATGTAAACTATATTTCTTAATTTTCTTTGTACAATTTTTAATGATTTTTCAAAGTTGGAACAGGGGATCACGTATTCATCCTGAGCAAGTCACATACAATTGTAAATATCTCAAAATATAGAATTCCTTTGCTTGCTCTGTTTCTTTTATATGAAAGTAGACTCATTAAACTTTAATTTCACATCTCATTCAACCTCTAATTATATTCCTCCTATTTTTGGTGATTTTCAAAATCACGTCACTGCTACCATCTAAAAACAGTTTTAATGCTAATTTCACTCTTTCACAAATTCTTTATGCTAACCTCATTTTATCTTATATTTGTATATACCACAAATCATTTTCACCACATTTCATTCACCATAAGTGTAGGTCCAAACCACAATATCACCACAAAACCATCCCGTTGAACAATTCGGATCAATCCTCGATATTTAATGGTTTGACTGCGACCCCACCATCATACTTAGTTTAGTTCGGCTCTCTTGTACACATGGTGAACACTTAGTACCACTCATGCGACCTAGCCGATTTGTCTCGTAGCTCTCTTGTCTACATGGTGTCCGTCACTTGGAATCACGCATGCGACCCAGCTACATTTATCTTTCACGTAGCTCTCTTGTCTACATGGTGTCCTTCACTTGGGATCACGCATGCGACCTAGCTACATTTATCTTTCACGTAGCTCTCTTGTCTACATGGGATACATCTCGTATCACACATGTGACC